>NW_020189861.1:614209-614462 GCF_900000015.1 Plasmopara halstedii
TTCTCTTCTCCTTCTTCTGCTTCCTTTTCTTCTTCGCTTCCGGAGCCTTCCTCCTCTCTCTGATGAAGTGACGCCTACTACTACGGTACTAAAATGATCGTCTTCTGCTGCTATCTGTGAGGAGGGAGGTCAAGTTCTTCAGCCTTGTTAGAGTTGTGTTTGTGAGATAATGACCTGTGACTCCCGTCATAATTTCATTTCCCTTAACCACTTTAAGTACCTATTACCCAGGCAGCAGTGTTAAGAAGAGTGA
>NW_020189861.1:614472-614612 GCF_900000015.1 Plasmopara halstedii
ATGATTATCCTGATCTATCCTCCCGTGCTCCGCACGACTTTGAACGAAAACGTCATCAAAGTATGTCTGTGCATACGCCCTATGGGGCCTGAACAACCGCGTCACAAGACGATCAAATGTTGCTGGTGCATTTGACAGCC
>NW_020189861.1:614622-614877 GCF_900000015.1 Plasmopara halstedii
TTCACTTTCCGCTTCTTTGGAGCCCCGATGTTATCTACAACATTCGACGAAGAACTGCTGACCCCGCAGTCTTCGTCCAGTGGATAACGTGCCACTCCAAGGGCATGACGGGGGCCTCGCCCTCGATGCCTCGGCCCTTGGCCGACCATGTAACGCATGACATGCAGCGACTGCTTCGATACTCGATCAGCGCTCAATGGGTTACGTGCCACTCCACGATCAGCCCGCGAGCCACGCTCGGGACTCCTGTCCGAT
>NW_020189861.1:614887-618177 GCF_900000015.1 Plasmopara halstedii
CCAAGAAGTGTCAGACGATCGACGAAGATAAGGCCGCAAAGATGGCGGCTCTATCCGAGTAAGCTTGCGTAACCTGTGTTGCAAAAGGTCGGAGACGTCTTTCTGAAGACAGGCCGAATCCGCAAAGCATTGTATTTCGTACTTGGAGATTTATGTATTGTGACACTTATGCCACAAACCGTAAGTTGTAGGTTGCCCGATCTCATCAAGGCATTATCCGACGTGTAGACGAATTAGTTTTCCCGGCGCGCGTACGCTTGAAAGTCGTGGAGGTGAACAAGACAATCTCGCCATATCGCAGATTTACTTACAGAAGAATTAGAGCTTACGGCCTGCCTGTACTCGGTGGTGAGACGAGCAGCCGGAATTACATGTTCGTACAGATTTTCGTAGCCGCTGACAAAGGGACCGCGGCGCGTAGCAAACGGACGGTCTTGATTCGTTGCGCTATCGTTTTTAATACGCTTGATCTTGTCTCAAATTGAGAGTAGTCAGGCACCCAGCGTATCGTAGGTTGATTAACAGCTGGCAGTTGATGTCCCGTCGTCCGCGATTTGCGTTGCAGATTATCTAGCTGTGCTGGACGTGGTGGTGCCACAGAGCTTGGCGATGGGCGTACGGTGATCGCGGAGTTGACTCCGTGGAAATGGTTGCCATTGTTAGCAAAAACGGCCTGACTCTGATGTCAAAGCCAAGGTAAATACAGCTAGGCAGATCGACTGTGGTGGGAGTAAATACTACCCACGATTATTTACAAAAGAGCAAAAGGTAAACGCAAGATCAGTGCGACCGGTGAAGAGAAAGCACCACAATATAGGGTTGCTTCGGCTGATTAGAGTGAACTTGTCCGACTAATACCTAAACAAACGCCTAGCTCGCTTAATACTACGAGGGCGACTGACTGTAGTTGAAGTGCAAATGTGAGCTTCGAGGGCTGGTCGACTTAAAGTTAGGCCAACGCAAGATGTACACGAAGACGCGGTGTATTGCAACTACAGTCTTAGCTACGAACTTTATACTCGTAAACCTTTGAGAGGTGGTCCTTACGTCCTCTCAGTCAAATGCGTTACGAACAAGATATCAGGAGACGAATGTTTAAGTCTGTAGAAAGGCGCTATAATCTAAGGTTGAGTAGGCGGGTCGGCGAAACGGGGTATGAAGCACGAATCGATGGCAGAAGTAACCGCAAAATTAAAGCTGTCGTAAGGCGAGGTCGCAAAGAGTCTTCGACGGTGATATGTGAGTTCGAGGCGTCGGGCTGGATCGAGGTATACCCACCCTAAGAGCTTGCATTAATTACGCCGCACACACCTCGACAGGTTTTAACCCATTTTACATAAATGGATTGATGAACACCCGAGCGCCTTTGACACCACCAATAAGTGGCTCCTCATTTATGTTCTACTTGCTCATATCAGCCGGCTACACTCCGGACGTCATGCGCAGAGTCCGCGACGCTCTGGCCGAGAGCCAAGAAAGCAAAAGTAACGCGCCGATGACACACATATGTTATAAAGATACCATTTAAATAGATAAACGCCCTGTCTGCAGTCTACTGCATCGATCAGTTTCTCAGTCACTAAAAACTTTCATTAGCTATACGATAAGTATCTAATAAGAATGCGAGAACATTTGTTGTCCTATTTATGATTATCAAAGTCATACTAAAATACCACTTAAACGATCTAGTCAGAAATGAAGAGCTTTGATGCATACAAAGCAAAATCTCTACCATTTTCACCGGCCAAACTATTATTTAACTGAAAGCAACGACGTGGTTCTGAACCGCTATGGGCGCCTCTTGCCAGGGAGTGCCTTGACGAAGCACAAGGAATCATTTTGAGATCTAGCTCATCTCAGCCTTGATGCGCATTTGGAGCGTTCTCAACCAGATTGACTTTGTCGCTCGGACAGAGTACAGATTTCTTGTTGATAATGCTTTCGTGAAAATCTGATTGGTCTAATCACGTACCTTCAAGGGTAGTAAAATCTTCCAGCCGAGATGAAGACGACTTGTCTCATTATCGTGAGTACTCACTGCTTGTCGATTTGACGGGTCACAAAATGGCTTGTCAAGCATCGTGTACGCCTATATATAGAGGAGAAAAAACAGCGTGTAAATCACTCGCGGGCTGGTATATAATAGCATTGTGTCTTGATGCCTTCTCAACGGTTCTAGCCAAAGCGTGTTCACGTCCGCAAGAACTGAGCACACTGCTTAATCAGCAACAAGCCGATTCCACCGAATAATCAGATTCTCTTTCAGATATGTACTAAATAAAGGTATTTGTTGGAGAAAGATTTTGCTCAAGCCAATTTGGCTTTTGCTCACATCCGTCGTGGAGAGTATATGGTAGCCTACGCTGATGCTCTGGTTTTAGTTTGCGATTTTGCCATCTTCGTCATTGATTCAATGGAGGCTCTGCCAGCAAGCCGTGCTAAGAAAGTAGTGGTTTGGATTGCCAATCTACACGCAAAAATCAAGATGGGCTTGGCTGTTCGGAACTCATAGAATATGGGCTCATCGTCCTCATTACCGTCAGCCCTGACTCATTTTCTGATCAAGATATTTACGGAGGTGCTGAGTGAGCCTCTTCGTCAGTATGCGCAGCGACTCCAGCGGGCCGACTGGGGCACAAGTTAAGATAGACCAGGTCAAACAGAACCACTGATATCTTTTGTCTGCTTTCCGTCGAGAGCCTATGTAAAAAATGTTTAGATTCATGTTTGGATGCAAATACAGGCTTCAACGACGTATTGTGCCAAGGCAGATTCAATTCTTTACGCCAGTTGTAAGCCGTTTGGCTATCATTTTTCCGAGTATTGCAGCCTTTGAAAGAGACTTTTTGCTGATTGGACAGGAGAAAGACGAGCATTGCAACTCGCTATCCGACTTTTCTTTGGAAGGGGATCCTGCACTCAAATCAGCATGACACTTAGCGTGCCATACTGATAAAACGATAATACATTCAGAGATTGATTATAGTACCAACGATAGAATTCATGTTGGTCCCACTATTAACTTGATAGTGAAAATAGTGAGAAGTCTCACTATTGAAGTGGACACTTGATGTTACGGTGGATTATCAGGCTTACCGGTAAAATCGGGGTATATGTAGATTTTGACATAGTCAATTCGAATTGATCCTGAGTAAATGTATCTGGACGTAGTAAAGGTTGATCCATCGGGGCTGCCGTAGCTCTTTCGCTTAGAGGAAGCTAAGCTGGGATTGGTGACCTTCGTTCTATACTTAGATCCAGTACGAGTGTAGCGGATCGCAATCCGCTTA
>NW_020189861.1:618187-618295 GCF_900000015.1 Plasmopara halstedii
TATTAGATTTGCTGTTGCACGTCTGGGAGAGTAAAATACATTTGATTTGATCTCAGTTGTTGATTACGTGACGAGCAATTGGATGTAATAATCATTGCCGCTGCGTCA
>NW_020189861.1:618305-619106 GCF_900000015.1 Plasmopara halstedii
TATAATTGCCCGACGCCCCTGAATCGATGAGGATCTTCCATGGCTTCTTAAAGCCCTATACGGTCGCCTCCACAACCAGCAAGCGCAGCTTGCATACACGTTTCGTGTTCAAGAGCACGGAGCTCTTCGGGGCTGGGCCCTGTTGACCTAAGCCTCCCTGAGGATCAACAGAACTCAGTTCTTCCCCAGTAAGTAGCCCCGCGCCTACTGAGTGGTGTCGTTTTCCCGCGTACGAACCAGACTGGTAGGAATTGGGCCGATGGTTTGAAGAACCTTGACGCGCCTGGCGCGGGGGAGACCGTTCCGAAAGTGACGGGTGTCTTTAAAGACAAAACACCGTCGCGTGTTTTTGCGTGCTACTCGGCAGCTTGGAGCTCTGCTCCCTCGTCCTCAGCATAGCTGAGATTCATGGGCTCGAGGTCCGCTTAACGAGCTGTTGGAGTGTGCATCTCCAACAGGTCGTGTCGACTTGAAATTGAAATCGGCATTCAATGCCACATTTACCGCCTCTTCAAACGAAGACGGATGCACACGGAAGACTTCCATTCTGGCCACGTCAGTGCGGAGGCCCTCCATAAAGACGGCTACTGTGACCGCCTCCGGAAGGGGATCTGCTGCCAACCCGGCAATAAGAGTGTTCATCTCTTGGACAAAGTCCACCAATTCCTTGTTGCCTTGTCGGGTGCCAGGAAGCGCGATCGCACGCGATATGCCTGGTTAGGCGGCGAGAACGCTCGTGAGATCTGCAATTTCAGCTCCGCCCAGGAGGGAAATGCAGCTTCGACCGAAGTGCCGCACGTC
>NW_020189861.1:619116-619609 GCF_900000015.1 Plasmopara halstedii
GCCAAGTTGTACAAATGGACAAGCACCTATGTGCGCAAGTGTGAGACGTGTCAACGGGTAAAACCCTCTCCAAATGCGGCTGCGCCGCTTGCCAGCCTACCGGTACCACTGGGTGCTGGCACTTCATGAGTTTGGGCTTTGTGTTTGGCCTGCCGAAAGATTGGGCGGGCAACACGGGTGTCGTGGTATTCGTCGACCGGTTGAGAAAGATAGCTCATTTGGTGGCGGTGCCAGACACCATCGACAGAGTCGGTATAGTAACGCTCTTTGTAGATCGTTTTTTCGACAACACGGACTTCCCGAGTCGTTTGTCTCTGACAGAGACCCCCGTTTCATGGGAAAATCTTGGTCGACTATCTTCGAGGTGCTCGGCACCAAGTTGGATATGTTGACAGCGGATCATCCGCAGACCGATGGTCAAATCGAAAGGGTGAGTCGCGTCATCGAAGCCGTTCTTCGCAGCGTCTGCGCTGAGACGCCGAGGCGCTGGAGC
>NW_020189861.1:619619-619847 GCF_900000015.1 Plasmopara halstedii
GCAATTAAGTTCGACGCTCCACGATGGAGGGAAGTGAGTTGTATGCTGAGGCACTGAAGGCGCGGTTGGGTGACATCGTCACTGTTGGCTTAGCGACGGGGACACGTGTCACGGTCCCGAAGGTCCCTGTGGATCTTGGAGTCAAGCTTCTTGGCTTTGATAGCGTTGAGCGCTGTCTAGTCTTAGACTTGGATGCAAGGTATGACCTCATCCTAGGAATGGCATGGT
>NW_020189861.1:619857-620072 GCF_900000015.1 Plasmopara halstedii
TCTCTTGGGCGGAGCTGAAATTGCAGCTCTCACGAGTGTTCTCGCCGCCTAATCAGGCATATTGAGTGTGATCGCGTTTCCTTGCCGCCTGACTGGGCAACAAGTGATTGGTGGACTTTGCCCAAGAGATGCGCACTCTTATTGCCGGAATGGAAGCAGATCCCCTTCCGGAGGCGGCCACAGTGACCGTCTTTATGGAAGGCCTCCGCACTGGC
>NW_020189861.1:620082-620552 GCF_900000015.1 Plasmopara halstedii
CCCTTTCTAGGGTGCTTCATTGGGAAGCGTAGCCTTCGAGCAGATCCCGCTAAGGTCAAGACCATTGTAGACTGGCCGGTCCTAAAGAACCAGAAGGACTTGCGTAAGTGGCTTCGTCTCGCCAACTACTAGCACAATTATAGAATATTTTACGCAGAAATGGCCCGGCCATTATCGAATCTCTTTTAAAAGGATACGGAATAGTGTTGGAACACCGAACATCAGGAGGCTTTTGACAGTGGCAAAGGCAGCCTCCTGCATGCACCGATACTGGCGCTGCCAGACCCTGATCGTCCTTTCAGCGTTGTCTGTGACGCTTCGGACTTTGCCATCGGCTGTGCACTGCTGCAAACAGACGCTGAGGGACTAGATTGGGTGATCGCGCTCGGATATTGACAGCTTAAAGTTGAAGAGAAGAATTACCCAGTTCATGACAAGGAGCTACTTGCGATGAAGTATGCACTTGTCAA
>NW_020189861.1:620562-620704 GCF_900000015.1 Plasmopara halstedii
TCCCAAAGACTCACATTTAATCGCTCCAACAAACGTTAACCGAGTCGGATCCAACAGAGGCGAGGATGACAAAAAGGGCTGTAGAGTTATGGTCGCCTGTGAAATGTTTCAATCACGCCTGCTGGCTCCTTTCATTATAATG
>NW_020189861.1:620714-620835 GCF_900000015.1 Plasmopara halstedii
CGCTAACTGGGATGGACTAAGTAAGATCACTTTTCATCCGAAGCACGGGATGGATAAAGAAGTATGCTGCGGGTACTTGGAGTGGTTACGATCTTGCTATCCCGAGGAGAAGTTAGGGTTA
>NW_020189861.1:620845-621613 GCF_900000015.1 Plasmopara halstedii
GTATTACTGAGCACAG
The DNA here is from genome assembly GCF_900000015.1 of Plasmopara halstedii. Classification (NCBI taxonomy): domain Eukaryota; phylum Oomycota; class Peronosporomycetes; order Peronosporales; family Peronosporaceae; genus Plasmopara; species Plasmopara halstedii. Next base: position 620,862 of record NW_020189861.1, read on the forward strand.
CCATCCAAAATATTACGACGCTACCTGCTGGGTTTACCGACACCAACACTGCTGCTGATATTCACATATCGAGTAACGGAAATTTTCTGTATGTGTCAAACCGCGGTCACAATTCAATTGTCACGTACAAAATTACTGCAGATGGCACTTTAAAGGCTCTTGACTGGGAAAGCTCACGTGGTGTGACACCTCGAGCTTTTACGATCTATCAAAATTGGCTGATTGTGGCAAATGCGGACTCAAATGACATGTATGTATTCTCAGTTAACAGTGATACCGGAGCCTTGACCTACACTGGTAACTCATACAAGATCAAAGAAGCCGTCAGCCTTTATGTTGGAGAGTTCTAAAACTTGCTGTTTAAATCGATCCGATTACTGTTGTCGTTTTAAAAGTTATATTTTTTGATTAGTACTCATAATATGCACAGGCTTCATAATCGTAATTGCGGAATAACAATATATCTGTCACACTGAAGGGCCATCGCCGTTTGACGCAATATTTAACTCCGTACTCTTTAGCTCCAGACATGTAGGACTTTAGTTCTAGAGCTCCGACAGAGCCATCTAGTTCAAGCGGGAATAAGGAGATGCTGCCGGCGTAATTGGCCACCGAAATGAAGTCTTCCTTGAAGCTGAGTGCAGCATAAGCAGGTTTACCACCCTGCATTGTTTGCGAGTTAATGACATCCAGGGTGCCGTTCGATTGCAACGTCATCGCTGATACGTAACCATTGGTGACCCCACGGTTAA
>NW_020189861.1:621623-621836 GCF_900000015.1 Plasmopara halstedii
ATTCCATGGTGCTCGATACGGGCTTGCGACCATCACCAGGAAGACGCAGCTGGTGTGGTTCGGCCACCATAATGTCCGCTTGTGTTCGCCACCACTTTCTGACTGCGGCACCATCCACAGCAAGACCGAGCGATTGAAAATGGGCAACAGCTCTACTGGGCACACGCCCGCCATGTTTTTTAATCCACAAAATAACTTCTTGCTTTCGCCACA
>NW_020189861.1:621846-623243 GCF_900000015.1 Plasmopara halstedii
ATCGACGCTGATCCAGGGTGTGTCTACCGTAGACGATGGCACACCGTTATACAACCTCGTCAACGGTATGACGGGGGAGGAAGATGGTGACGTTCGCCTCGAGGCTATGCCTACAGTAGATGATCTTCTTGAGCTGGACGAGATGTACTTTGAAGAGTTCGGCAGTGCCTTGAAGGCAGGTGATTGATTTAACCAAAGTGGCCATTGTACGACCGGACGAGGAGATAAAATCGTCACCGTTCCTGGATGAAGCTGTCTTGGAAGACACCAAGAGAGTGCTGAACGCACGAAGTGGATCGTCGATCCTACGGAATCCCTTGGATCCGTACTATCCTTTGGTAAAGGAACTTCAAGACGTCGTCTCCAAAGACCAGCCTTCGGTCCTACCTCCGGACCGATGTGTGCGACATGAGATCGACCTGGTCCCGGAAACCAAATACTGCGTAACATGCCAATGGCCCCTGCCCAAGGAGCAGTGCGACGTCATTGACGCATTTTACCGTGTCAAGCACGACGCAGGGATGGTACGTGAGAGCAAGTCTCCCCATTCGACACCCACGTTTTGTGCTCTGAAGCCGAACGGCAAGTGGCGTATCGTTCATGATTACAATAACCTCAACGCTGGCACCATTCCGGCACAGCCGCCAATTTCGAGAAAGAATGTTCTTCGGAACAACATGGTGGGATGTACGAAGTACAGTGCAATCGACTTGGTCGATGGGTTTTACCAATTGCTCATGAGAGCGAGTGATATTCCGCTAACACGGTGAGCACTCCGAGCGGCATGCTTTGGAAGTGGCTGGTGATGCCCCAAGGGCTGTTAAATGCACCAGCAACATTGAAAAGTCTTGTGACGCAGTTTTTCAGGCCCCACAGGGCGTATGCACATACATACTTTGACGACATTTTTGTTCTTAGTCGTCCGGATCACGGTAGAACGGATGAGGAGAACCACATCGTCCATTTAAGAGGTGTGCTTGAGTGCATGCGTACGAACAAACTGTACGCCAATGCAGACAAGTGCATCTTTGGCGCAGAAGAGATTTCCATTTGAGGGTGCTTCATTGAGAAGCGTGGCCTTCGAGCGGATCCCGCTAAGGTCAAGACCATTGTGGACTGGCCGGTTCCAAATAAAACAGAAGGACTTGCGTAAGTGGCTTGGTCTCGCCAACTGCTTGCACAAGTACAGCGTGAACTATGCAGAAATGGCTCGACCGTTATCCAATCCCCTTAAAAAGGATACGGAATGGTGTTGGACACCGAACATCAGGAGGCTTTTGAAGGGGTCAAAGACAGCCTCCTGCATGCACCAATACTGACGCTGCCAGACCCTGATCGCCCTTTCAGCGTCGTCTGTGACGCTTCGGACTTTGTCATCGGCTGTGCACTGCTGCAAG
>NW_020189861.1:623253-623792 GCF_900000015.1 Plasmopara halstedii
TCTTGGAGGACACCAAGAAAGATCTGAACGCTCGAAGTGAATCGTCGATCCAACGGAATCCCTTGGATCCGTACTATCCTTTGGTAAAGAAATTTTGAGACGTCGTCTCCAAAGACCCGCCTTCGGTCCTACCCCCGGACCCGAGGTGTGCGTCATGACATCGACCTGGTTCCGGGGACCAGATACTGCGTAACACGCCAATGGCCCCTGCCCAAGGAGCAGTGCGGAGTTATTGACGCCGTTTTCCGTGCGACGCACGACGCAGGAATGGTACGTGAGTGCAAGTTTCCTCATTCGACATCCACGTTTTGTGTTCGGAAGCCGAACGGCAATTGTCGTATCATTCATGCTTACAATAAGCTCAACGCTGCCACCTTTTCGGCAAAGACGCCAATTCCTCGAAAGGATGTTCTTCAGAACAACATCGTGGGATGTACGAAGTACAGTGCACTCGACTTGGTCGATGGGTATTACCAATTTTTGACATTACCATTGAGGGCATGTGCTCGGTCATGACTGAAAAATATATTCCGTGTAAT
>NW_020189861.1:623802-624023 GCF_900000015.1 Plasmopara halstedii
TAACATCACTAGATTTTTCTTCACGAATTCTCAGCTGAATGAGCCCTGGTTGAGAACACGGAAGACACCCAGCCTCGCTGGTTTCGAGAACGCCCGACGGCAGAGCCTTCTTCATCGCCTTCACGCGATGCAACTTCGGACAGCACGTCCGCTGCTTCGATATAAACACAATTCAAGCTCTCGATAACCGAGTACCACGCAGCACACCGTCAGCGACATGG
>NW_020189861.1:624033-650743 GCF_900000015.1 Plasmopara halstedii
GGACAAATCACCGTCAAATGTGTGTTTGCTGCCCAGCAGCTCGGAGCTCTGCTCCCTCGTCCTCAGCATAGCTGAGATCCATATGCAGAGGCCCGCTAACCAAGTCGTGCCGACTTGAAATTCATTGCCACATCCTCCGCTTCTTCTAATGGAGACGGTTGCACTCGGAAGACTTCCATTCTGGCCAGACCAGTGCGGAGGCCTTCCATAAAGACGGTCATCGTAACCGCCTCAGGAAGGGGATCTGCTGCCATCCCGGTAATGAGAAAACGCATCTCTTGGACAAAGTCCACCAATTCGTTGTTGCCCTGTCGGGCGGCAAGGAAACGCGCTCGCACGCGGTATGCCTGGTTTGGCGGCGAGAACACTCGTGAGAGCTGCAGTTCCAGCTCCACCCTGGAGGTAATCGCAGCTTCACCCGAAGTGCCGCACGCCAGTGCCCATTCTCGCGCTCGACCACCGAGCTTTGAGATGGCTAGCGCCACGCGCTGTTGCTGGGTCTGGAGCATGGCGGATGCGATGGCCATCACGACCACTCTCACACAGAGTAGGAGATTCTTCCCATCCGCCTCCTCGAGGACCATAACGCTCACCATGAGCGACTTAGAGCGAAGAGAATCATCCGTCACTGACGGTGACGCCATAGACGCAAATGATGCAGACATCTTCTGCTGCAGGTGCTCTAGCAGCGCATTTTCGTAACTCATAAACGCCTCTAGACGCGCACCGATTGCCTCGGGGTCTTGCGCAGCAAGGTGTTGCACGCCCTCAGGGCCAAGCAAGGACATCAGCCTGTTAAGCCTGTTCTGCATGTCTGGGGCACAGATAACAAATTGTTCCATCCTCACTGAGGATCATTTTCAAAGACTCAGGTGTAGATTGACTACAAGTGCTACCAAGTCCAACGGGGCTGCTGTAGCTTTGCACTTAGAGGAAGCGTATGTTAGGTCACCGACCTCTCGTTCTATGCTCGGAACAAGTACGAGTTTAGCGGATCGCAAGCCGCTTACTCCAAGAGTAATTACAATTTTGACCTAAGGCTAATTAACGTTTCCGTTTAATTTAAAACTGTGTTTATTTGTTTTTTATCTGCGGCAAAGCCGCCTAATTTTAAATGTATAGATTTCCTTAAATATGTATAGTAAAATCTAAATGCATGCATAACTACTGGCTACCCAGCCACATACCATATTCTTGTTTGGGTGCAGTCGCACCATGCCCATCTGGTGTGATACACACACCCCTGTTACCAGGGTATGTGTTACATCGTTACAACGCCGCTGACATTATTTTTTGTCTCTTCTTGGCGCCAAAAGAAACCAAGAAACACGCATTTTAAGCACTTACTGCGCTGAAGTTCAATCCCTTTACTGCACATACTAGTTATAGCCACCACGAGCAAACATCACATTGGGTGTCACAAAATTAACCATTATACTTTCGTGTAGTACAATTGTATCAGATAAAATCTGTATAATGATACGATACGATATCTCACTTCTGTGCAATTGTGAATATTTCGGATAGTAGAGGTTCGTGGGCTGCGAATCGGACACTAAATTATGTTGAAAGCTATTGAGTCAGTTCCTGGGTGGAGAGTACGATCCCATTTTGTGTGCGTTTGTTTACGCGGACTCTTCGAGCGAGGTTCGATCCTGTCGTGGTCAACTTTATGCACAAGACTACGAAGATAATCCACTTGTGTCGGAGACGGATACTCGAGCATCTCGTCTCCATTCTCACATGTGTACTGCCAAGTGCAACGGATTGCAGAGCATTTGCGCAAAACTGGCAGCCAAAATACCGGAAATGTGGTAAACGCTCGCCTGAAGGCGCTCACCGACTATGAGGACGCAGTAGTGAAACCTCCTTAGACTGGATGCTGCTTAGAGGACAGATGGCATCTTTTGTGAGGACACTGATGTTAAACATCAAGCCCATTGACTTCCGATCTGACAACATCCTCTACGGACAAAAACCAGTTGTTGAGACCATTCAAACGACCGTAGCTCGTGAGGTTTTTAAGTGAAGAGGCTGTGCACAATAGACCATAGCGTATCGTACTCTGTGGATCAGGTGTTTCCAATGTAGAGAAATTTGAGTCGACACATTTCGCGGGAGTTTGCACTGTTTTATTAGATGAAAAGCTTACTTTGGAAGCGCCTATGCACAGGTCAGGAAAGCCAAGAACTAGCAGTAATGGACTTTGTCCAGTAGTTAGGAGCCTATATTACCGCAATGGCATCAGAACCTCTTTCGAAGGTGATTATGGCTACCATCTTATCTTCGAACGGATGCGGCTCGCATTAAGAGCCTTCCATATATACTACTGGTTTAAAAAAGCTGGGTTTAGCATTGAACGCGAAGTGCGAATTCCATCTGGTTACGGTACTGGAGATGTAGCATTTCAAGGGGCCCAGAAGCGATAAACTCAGCCATGCTGAGACGGAATGGAGAAGCTGATCATATCCGCGGTACTCGCAGCTGTTATATCGGTAATAGTTCCACGCAATTGCGTTTAATGTGCCCCTTCGCTCAGCTGAGAGGTAAGTCCGACCGAGCTTCCATGCAAGAGCGGACTACACCTCCCTTTTGAGAAAACTTCTGATCTCAGTAAACGCAGGGTGACCAACTGGATTTATCGCTCATCGTAGTCAATTAAGCCGAGCCCTTTCATGTGCAACTCCTTATATAAGGTGTGATACTTTCAGCCTGGGGTTGTTGACTGTAAACATGCTGTAAATTTTCTGATGGATTTAAATGCATTACTGTTAACGATACGTGAATGTATAATTCCCGAACAAAACGCGGACATCGAAAATGCTAGATACGAATACGATACTTGCGCGTCTTGTGACGGGGGCATATCGCAGTTTAAGCAAAGCGTTTAAGTATTTTTTTGAGGATTTTGACAATGACACCTCCACCTGGACACCAGATACGATCTCGATCTACTTATGCCGCGACTGGAGTGTCATGAAGTTTTATTCGACGGGGTCTCGACGCAGTACGGCGCCACGCACTTTCATGCCGTTGCAGCTTTGGTGGGTCGTGGGCTCTCTTCTGCCAGAAAACAGACACGCTTTAAGCGCAAGGCTGCGATAGCTTCTCTAAAGATATTGGATCGTCCAAAATTGATGAGAAAAGTCGAGCAGAGCTCGGAAGGCATTAGCTGCAGTGACGAGCCGTCTCTGAATGAGAGGGGGAAGAACGACTGAATGTCGTGGATTTCAGAGTGAGATGTAATATAATAGCCATGGGTGGTGTTTCCTGTGCTCACGCCGATTAAGAGCAAGCGAGACTGGGTTTAACAGTCCTCCGTGCCAGCGGTTGTGGGGTAAAGGGAGACTGCAAGTCAGGAGTAGAAGCGTCAGGCCGTGAAGCTCAAAACAACGCCTCATCCATGTCACTTTGTTGCGGTTGCTGATTCAGCATTATCGTGTGATGTGCGCGCCGTGCAGAGCAGCAAAATTTCGTGAATTAGCAGTAAGGAAGTTAATCATTCGTGACCGGGCACAAGTGATCATCTAGAAAAAGCTCTTATAGTGCTAGATATGTTATCTATATGGATGTGGGCAAGGAATTGCCAGACAATAAACTTACCGAAATGAATGGTTGTACCTACATGTGGAGCGAGATCCCCATTCGCTTTATATAAACTCGACTGTATTTATAAAGCACAGAGAGCGAGCAGTGGGACATCAATAAAAAGGAATCCTCAGGACCTGTTTTTTTTAATTCTTGAGGGAATATTCTGATGTGGTTACACGAGACCCTTAATCACGAGTAAAGATATACATCATAAAAATGAATTTGATCCCCGGGCAAGTATTTCGTCCAGCGGCAATGACATGAGCTAAGAGATCAGTGTGATGGCATTTAGAGGGCTCGTTGAATGAGCGATCATCTCCAAACATTTTCTATGGTAGAAAGGATAACGGCAATTGACGAATTGTGTATGTTTAAACTACATAATCGTGCTCATATGATTCACATTTGAGCAGTGCCCGAGTGCAAAAGGTTAAATAAGTTATTCATATGTAGTGTGTCACTGGACGAACATGACTCCTTTTCAGTACCACTCTATTGCACAGCAGCGCCTACGAGTAGACACCTCAAAGAGAAATTACTGTCGATTATGTAGTGCCTCTGTTCCAAGATGTCCCGTGCAAGTGCAATTAAGACTATGCCAATATGGCGCGACCGTTAAGTAATCTCCTTGATAATGATGTTAAATGGTAATGGGATGCGAAAGGGGAGAAAGCCTGATGCGACTGCAACATTGTTTCCACCGATTCCAAGTATATATGGATGGGCATGTATTCGTAATCATGTTTGCTTCTAGTCAGCTGACAGTGGCATACAATATCTATTTTGATGTTTTTTTTTAAAAAGTATGCCCTCGTCAAGTTGATGATAAACTTGCTTGGATCTAAGCCGTTTGCGATATTACCGATCATGCGTCGTTGCGCATAGCGTCGTCGTTATTTCATCTCTGAAAGCGAATGCCAAGACAGGCGCTTCTTTGCTGTGTGTTCCTGTATAAGCCTGGTCGGCTAATTGTGGCTGAGAACGCTCACTCGCGCCGCCCGACTATAATTGCTGTATTCGCGCTGGTGACGTCACCAAATAATGAGGCGATACGCATAGTGTACAAGTACACGACATGTGTTGCGCTGCTAAAAGCTTTCGGATGCATGGCGTTTGAGATGTTAGATATCGCTCTATAGAAGCAATTGGTTCAACATCTATAACACTATGTCTTATCTCATCATTCAGCACTGACTCACATGACACCCAGCGTGTCATTGTGCCTCATGCTGAGGACCTCAAGTACAGAATTAATATGAATCCTTTGGGTGACCGCCTCGGAAGTAAAAGGAGATAACGTTTGGCGAGCGCTATGCATTGATGCTTAACATGTATGAACGCTTGTACATATGTGCGCACGCGTGAGACATATGGTAGTGCCGCATACCTTGGCGTCTTTGGCCATCTTAACGATTTCGACATGTATAACTATATATTTAATTCATAAGGGCGCGTCCACTGGTACCGGCATTGTACCCTTTGTGAATGTCTGAGTATCGCAACCATCAGCTGCACCGCAGCTCGGGTCTGTACGTCCAGGCCGTTCCTCGACAGAATTTCTTCTAACCCGGTTTGCCGATAGTCAATGTGCTGAATAGATATCTACGCTTTTCAGCGAGGTTAAGCAAACTTATTGCAAAGGTGCTCAGCACCAGATTGAAGATATCAATAGTTGCACATCCACCAACAAACGGAAGACTCGCATTGTGAATGGTAACTTCAAAACCGGTTGGTCGGGGAGACCGCCGTGCTAGAACGAGCTGCTCCGACTCATTCATTTCGGTTGAATACCGCAGTATATGCCTCTACAGACCTTTCCCCATTTGCATAATGTATTTGTTAACCTCGAATGCCGTTGACACAACCGTTGAATGGCTTTGGTCCTAGTTTGAAAGGAATTGTCGATCCAACTTGTGCTGCTGGTAGTGTCGGGTATCAAGCTAGAGCGGTGGATCTATCTCAATGAGATTGATTGTCATTCGTCTGGCGCCAGATTAGCTGAGAGTCATGCTGTCTGCAAGAGTCACGCCTTTGCCAGAGGCAGGTGAAGCACACATGCGTGTAACGGAATAAGAGGCTTTATTGATTGCCGTCTGCATTCTGTAAGATTGTGCTGCGATCATACTGCATCAGACCACTCACGATCTTTCCGAAAAAGAAATTGAGCAATAAACTAAATGTTTTAAATGTGATCATTGTGTGCCTACCAAAGCCATACTAATTTCTCTCCCTCGCGAGTCAATTCAATGTAAATCACTCGGTTGCAGACGAAGTAATACCTTTACCACCCAGGTTGGTGAGCACCCTATGTTCTAGAGCAGCAATGCAGACTCGATTTCGAACTCACACCGAGACTCTTGAAGAGTGTCAACATGGTGTCTAGAGAACGCACAAAGGGCCAGCTGCGGGAGGATTGTCAGTCATAGACACTTTTTGATGTGTAAAAGTGGTTCACTCTCATGTTAGCCGTTTAGATGACCGGCATTTACTCTAGGGCTGATACCAGTATGTGGGGAACGAAATGGATAACTTCATTAAAAAAAACTCATAGAAATCCCAAGCTTCACTTTAGCAAATGGCGTTGACTCTTACGATCTGGCACACTATCGATCTTTATCTCTCCTGGAATGGAGCCAGAGTTTCCAGTACCAGCACACTTTTCACTATTGAGTGAAGACCAAACTTTCGTGAGCACGACACTTGATCGGGAGCTGTAACAGCAGCTGCTTGGCGATGAGCGACAGTGACCCTAAGGACAGACGGCACTCGTAAAAGGTGATGATCTGCGAAGTTAAAAAGTGCTCACGGAGGCATATGAAACAAATCTTTTGCCAATGATGCGGGCGAAAAGCCCGCAAGCATACCCGTCGCGGTGAGCAGTTTATATGGTTTGAGACCGTAATAACAGCGTGTTGATTTGTGCAAGAGTCAGCATGGCTCTCGCACCTGTAGCTGAACAGGGTGATCTCACTGAGTTGATCTAGCTCGTCATTAACGAGCTGGTCACCGCCTTTGAGCTCCACGGTAACACTTTTCGCTGGCAAAAAAGGGCGGAGCTCACAACTTGTGCAGATAGTAGGCGTGGAACAGTAATCATCTCCTTCAAGTTAGTTACTTGGCCGTATGTCTTTAGGTGAAATCAGAATGATATTTCAGAACTCGCTGAACATACTTAATTGAGTTCATTCAGCATTCTTACAGAATGGTAGGTTAAAATCGTCGGTCGTAGAAATAGCAAATTTTAGAAGGCTCACGATGCCACTTAAATAAGTGCATGAGAGAAAACTTTCAGTGGAGAACCCTTTAAGGACGCGGCACGATAAAACACAAAGAGTAGATCAATACTTCAAGCGCAGTGAATGGTCACTTTTGCACACTGTTGTCGCAATGACAAGAAAAGTGTGAAGTGTGATTTCAATGTGGTCCACATGATTGTGAGAGATGGTATTGCATAAAAGTACTTTACTGTAGTGCACATACGTCTTACCATTTGATATAATTGTGCAAAATATAAAATCGTACGCTTTACTTTTGTGTAATTGAGAATACATTAAGGTATCAAAGTATCGTTTTTCACAATGATACAGGGATATCATAGAGAAGGGCAGCGTGGTGTACGTGGGCAGTAAGTTGCACATCACGTAATAAAGACAGTTAACCTTGAAAAATTGCACATTGTCTATCCTCAAATATAATCTATCTTAAGTGTTTATTTACGTGGATTGTTTAGGTCAAATTGCTTCTGTGGAGATACCCGACAGCCACGTTGCAAAAATTCGCCGACCCTTGATGGGTCGTACAAAAGCGTCATCATCCAACCAGATTTTGACCAGCAGTTATAATACATCGATATAATCAGGAAAGATATCTATGCCGACAGCAAGAACAAAGTGTAAAGGCGAGCAGGCGTGTATAGTTATCGTGTAGTTATGGTTTAGACATCCAATAAAAAGTGTACCTGTCATCTACACCTATCAAGTCCTACCAGCCCATACTCACACAAGATTGCGTTTTTTATCAAAGGTAAGCAAAAATTAAAGTTATGTGTGCTACATCAGAAGCGTCAGACTTAGCAGTCTTGTCCAAAACTACTTGCAGAATGTCCAGTTTCAAATTTTACAGCGTTCATTGAGGTGCATGACTACACCGTTAATGCCGACGCATGTTGCGTGCAAATCACGATGCACATCACGTAGCGATGCTACACTCCTGATTTAAGAAAAACTCATCCCGGTTAATTACTTCGATGAACATAAATGCATGTAAAGCAACGCTTGGAGACATTAAAGGAAATTCTTACCTTATGCAGTGAATCTGCTCACATGGGTGTGTTTGGTATCAGGATGGGCGGCATGAGAAGTTGAAAGAGATGCTTTTCCACGGCGAGCTTTTTAACGCTTTTATATTAAAGCTTTGACCATAATTTAGACACCGAAGGGATCTCGATTAGGCATTACACTGAGCACACCGCCTGACTATACTGTGTCAGGAAATGATATACATCACTTACACAAAGAAGTAACAAAAAAGAATTTCTAATGCAAGTAAAACCAACATGAAGCGAAGCTTGGGCACTGAGAGCATCAGCAATTTGCTTTAACTAATTAGTTGTCTTGGTCAGAAAAGTTTACTTCCGAGCAAAGATCTTTGGTATACACTTTGTGTCAACCACACATTGTTAAGACGGTAAGTATATACATTAAGACTTGCTTGTGATCTGGTCTCGTTTGCGGTTTAGTAATGGCACCGCTCGCGACAACCTGAGTTACGCATCTCTTAACTTAGTTAGTGACTAAAACATTCTGCTTCTATATGCAACCGCAACACAAGCACTACATGCTTAGCAGCTTTGTTAATCAAAGACCTCGACATATGGAGTATGTTCTGCATTACCGAAAGCCTTGGGAAGCACGAAGCTCTAGAGCGCGCAAGCCGCTTTATTGAATGGCTTGGTAGCGCGATCACGCTGCTAACATTAATCACCAAAATTAAGCACGAAAAGACCACTTAAAACTCAGCGAGAGGTGATGATGATCTCAAGTGCGAATTCTAGATGAGGCACACGAAGCCCTTTTAGGTGGCAATCTAAATCGAGTATAAAGTTACAGTGGAGCTAATTAAAAAGAGACTTGATTTAATGCTGATGCTTATGATCGGCTCAGATGATATAATCCCAAAAGACCCCCAGCACCGAAGCAAGCCGAGATTGAAGATAACCAAACTCATTGCAGTTGCTTTTGTTGCCCACACGATGATAAGTGAGGATACTATGGGCTTGCCGACTACATATTCTCAAGCGATGGCAGCGAAGATGCCGTAAAGTGTTGTGAAAGCTATGAAAGCAAGAATCTACTTGAGAAACAAACACCGACATTGACACCACGACGATTGACCAGTCCCATAACTTGATTGCGGTGATTCTTTGCCAAAGACGTATCTGAAAGTAGCGCTGTCGTGCAGTACAGGACACAACTCGTTGCAACAGATGTAAATCTTCCTGGGACTTATTTTCCAGTCGCCAGTATAATGTAATCTGAACTCTACTTGCTTTGTGTGCCTAACATGACCACAGACCACCAAATGGAATAGCTGAATGTCGATACTGCTTCTCTGAACAATGTGCTAACAGTCAACGTTTATATGAAAGCCCCGCTTGGTTTCGGCAACGCTCAACTGAGCATTGCTATTCTGGATTAAAAATAATCAACAAGTGTTTAGTACGAGATAATACCTAATGTCTTTTAAATAGCTGGCGTCTGCGGGAGTGTTGTGATTAGGCCTGGAATATTTCTATCTACGATGCACTTTAAGTGAACGCCATGTTGTACAGCAAAACAAGCGAAGAGATCAATTAGGTATAAAACATAGATTTTAATAATGCATTCAAGTTGAAGAAGTTGGGTATGGCGGAGATGGATCCGATTAGTTAGCTAAAGCGCTTGTAATAAAGATCGACGACGTGAACAAGCAATTTGTAAAGATGATGCCAAGAGTGTGAACAACCCGTGGTTGAAATTATCCTCAGCTGCAGTCGCATAAAACATAGGAATATCATTTCGCCTCGTGCTTGAAGTCGAATCAATTTTGAATCCTGGGTTCGCTGGATGATGCATTCGTGATAACAGAGCTGCCACTTTTGCATCGCGATATTCAATATTGTCATCCGTGTGCTATGCTGCATGAAGATGAAGACTACACGCTGAACCGGTATCGTGCGAAGACATTGCAGTCAAATGTCCTTACTTAAGCAGGGGAGGTAATACCGATAACAGACGCTAGGTATCAAGAGTTATGATCATGTGCCAGTGGAATTAAATTCGAAGGACCAGTGAGCGGTTGCGCGTAGCTTGGTGAAGGCTGAGTACTTATCCTTCGCACTCAAGAAATTTCTTTATGGACCGTTTGAGCATGCTGGCTCACCTTGCGGCGGTGCCGGACACCATCGACAGTTCGATTACAGCGACGCTGTTTGTGGGTCGTGTCTTTCAACAACATTGACTCTCGGAGTCAACTGTCTCTGACAGAGACCCACACTTCAATTGAAAGTTTTGGTCGACAATCCTCAGGGTGCTGGGCACCAAGTCAAATATGTCAACAGCGGACCATCCGCAGACCGATGGTCAAACTGAGCGCGTAATTGCGTCGTTGAAGATGTCCTTCGCAGCGTATGCGCTGAGACGCCGAAGTGCGCCGGAGCGCCATGCTGCCACTTGTGGTCTTTGCTCTGAACTATGCAGCGTATGCGTCTAACGACTACACGCAATTCTACGTCATAGGGCTTGTTTATCCTTGCTTTCCGCTGACACCGTCATCCCATTGATCAGGGCTTGGTAAAAAAGAAAAAGACGAGCGGCTCACTGATGTCAACCCCCCACAGCCCGTAAAGAAGTCGGTGTCTTCCTGTCTTCCAGACTGCGTGTCGTACGACACGTACACGATGTGATGGCCAAAAGCCAACACATACAGACAGAATATGCATACAGAACACGCAGAAGAAATGTTGAAAGCATTAAGGTCGGAGACCTGGCTTTATTAAATGCTAAAACCTTTATACACATGCAGTTTCTGCTGTTTTAAGACGAAGCTCCGTCTACGAATTATCGGACTTTTAAGGTCGTGGCCAAGCGAGGCTTTGCGTATACGCTAAACCTTCCGAGAAGATGTGCACCCACCTGGTACTTTATGTGAACTTGCTTAAGCCGTTCCGGGATCCAGCGCTGGGGCTGCGCTCATGGCGCTCGGCCACCCAGAAGCTGAACAAGCAACTGGTCCTGAGCACAGAGTGCATTAATTTTCGCTTTCAACGGCGCCAAGCGCTCCATTGTCGCACGAAGTGACGAATTCTTTTGCTCGAATGCTAGGAGCAACTCTGACAGAGCGCAATAGACCTCAACGTGAGACAGACGGTGCACAAAGTGCTCCAATCTCACGATGACTTCCGCACAGCGGTATGCAGCCTCGGTAAGATGCTTGGCTGGTGCCAAGAACGACGGACTTTGTCCTCCAGATATCAAAGGGCGTCGCGAGCTACCGGACGGCGATTGACCAAAGTCGTCATCAAACGCCGCCGACTTTTCTTGATGAGAGCGGCGGCTTCCACTATCACGTGGAGCGCGTTGTGGGTCGACGTCGCCGACAGATTCAAACCAAGTATCTTGTGAAGTGACGGGTACACCCAAACTCCGAAAATCGTAGGAGTTTGAGGCGCCACTTCGGCAATACTACCCAGACGTCGTGGACGCTTATGACCAGGAGAATCATGACGCTCCGTGCTTCTCGGCGATAGCCCGGTAAGCCGAAGGGCCATGAGCTGAGCTCAAGCTATGGCCCTGAGCTTATGTAATCGTAGACTAACCCATGTGAGAAACCAGAGCTCGCGGGAGCGTGATGTACTATTCCATTTGTCGCAGGGCGAATATAACGTAGAAAGTCGGCGTTGGGCAAACTCGAATAGAAAATGGCGTTCTGCGTGCACGTCCACTTCGCTAAAAGCTAGACAGCAGTGGAAGCTTTCGTTACTGCTGCACCTATCGCCCAAAGAGCTCTTCATTATCTGCAGCGGTTTGCCAGGGACGAGCAGTCCACATTGCAGGTACAGTAGCGCCTTCTCTTTTGGCGCGAAGTCGAGTGCGGTACCTATCCATTAGGATTTCTTGATATACCAAAAAGCGATCTTGGAGAGTATTTCCGGTGTTTAGCTCGGTTTGTGTAGTGGCCGAAAGCCCGACTACGTAGACGCATTGCAATTAAATGATCGTGTCTTTTGCTGCATGTAGCGGGATCCGCCAAGCGAAACCCGTATTCAACACAAGGGTCTAGGACGGACCGTGGATGCGAGCACATGAGAGCTGCCCTTTGGACGGCTTCCAACTGCTGCTCCTGTGCCTCGTCGACGCGACCGGTAATAATACCACTTCCCCCGAAGTCGAGAGGTCGGGAATGGACACAATATCCGAAAGGTTCGAGCAGGGCTTACGCCGCGCTGATGGCATACCTCGCCCTTCTCTTTTTCCCATCCTGGGAAAGGAGTATCCGACTCGTAGTCGACACCCTCCGAATTATCAAAGAGGAAATCTGTCGCTCGTGGCGAACGCAATGTGCGGCGCCCAGTTGCCGAGGGCTTGTGATGTGCTTCCCGTGACGCCGCGGACGTACTGTCCGGGGTTGCACCGCGTGTAGGAGACGAAGAAGGGCTATATTCACGGGCGCTCTCAGAACCAGCGAGGCTGTTTCTTTTCGTGTCATAGACACAGGGCATAATGAGCAGAAAATGTGTGAAGAAGGTCCTAAGGACGTAAAGGTGTCTAAGATGCGGGAGCCTTGTACGAGGCAACAATTAAATGTGAATTATGGGCATTTATAATTTTGATGGGGGTAGTGTCACGGAGTTACACATACCCTGATATTCAGGGGGCCACACAAGATGTTGTGACCGCATATAGGTGTGACTTACATAAACGGTGTAATCACACAATGATGTGGCTACACCTTAACGAGAAGTCACTATGTGGCGAGTGTAGCGGATACCAATCCGCTACCTCCCAGGGTACCCAAACCTTGACCAGAGGCAATTGTACTTTTCCGTTCGAACATTGAAATTGTATTTATCTGTTTAATCTATGGCAGAGCCGCCTAAATCTGAAACCGTAGGTTTCCTTAATTGAATAGTAAAACATTATGAATATGCATAACTTCTGGCAGTCCTGAGAGAGACCCTGAAAAAATGAACTTTTTGTTTTGCACCTGAAAAGGTAATCGTACCTTTTTTCGCCATCGCCGTCACTCGAAAACATTAAGTCCTCCACGAACTCATCATCATCATTGCCGATTGCTTATCCTCTTTCATGACAAACATAAGCGCATTACCGCTTCTAGAATAGAACGTAAGCTCGGTGAACTTAGTAAGCTTCCTCTCAGCAAAGAGCTACGCCAGCCCTGCTGCCGCGGAAATTCGCAACATCTGCCGCTTCAAATCAACCCAGCCTCTAAGCACCTATTGTACCAGACTATTGCATATATGTGTCTACTATCAAGTGCGGCCTTTTAGATAGGAGATCACAATCGAGACGCGCTACGATTCCACTAGGGAGCAAAGTTGACTTCATAATAATTTAAACCTCCCTCATCCAAAGGGTGATAATCTTCAAAGTAGCACTCAGAAGTCTGGACTCTCAACATCAGTGGTCATTCGGTGGGAGTCACCCGTTCCTTCGGCGCACTATTGGGGCGCTCTGTAATTGTCTTACTCATGCATTCTCAGAGTGCCTCCAGACGATCAAGTAACGCTATTGGCCCTTTGACCTTCATCATCATGTCCCACGATATACGATTTGTTAAACTGATCTCATTGTCTCAGGAAGAGGAACTCGAACTTCTCGCGTTCCATCCGCTTAATGAAAACAGTCCGTTCATGACGCATTGGTGCGATAGGCTACAAGTGCTACCAAGTGAAGTAGGTAGCCTTGCAGATTGCAAAACAGGAAGCACGAATTCTTCGAGCCGCGTCAACAGGCGCAGAGAGGTTGGGTTTTTGCACACCAACCAGGGCGGAGATTAGGACTTTTACCACAAATAGCTGTCAACATAGCTATTTTATATGAAGCGTACGTGTGTACAAATAAATGCTACCTAGAATAATCTGACCTATGTGGTTTCTATCTCTCATATCAAAACTGTAACGAAGTAAGAACTGTAATCTTGCGTACTTACCCCTTACGCGTTTGATACGCTTTGTATCAAATACAACATGGTACAACTGTACAAAACGTTCGCTATACTTTGGTGTAATTGTGAATATGCACAAATACCTAAACGTTTGTGTTTATGTAGATGATAATCACTGCAGAAGGTAGGTCCGTTTTATACGCTGACTGCTATCCACACGCTAGAAAATAGTGGCAGGCTGATAGTTAGAGATAGCTGAACATATATTTCAATATTTGTCCTGATTTCAACTTATGTGCTTTTGCGATAGCAGAGCTAACATGCACAGACTCCTCCTACCTTCATCGTCATGACAACCGATATATCGATGCTATTGAATGTTTGTAAGTACGCCAACGTGCAATGTAAATTTCATATAGTCGTACCGTAATTAATACAACTAACTGCACATAATTACAGAAATTGCTCATTTACATTTAAGTGCCTACTGTGTTATTAAGTATTTGATAAACTTGGCGAAGAGAAAAGCTAATTTGTCAACAAATAGTACTACTTGCATGTCACCTCACGTTCATTCACTATCAAATTAGTCGATGTGTCTAGGAAGTAACCTCTGTTTTGCACTCTGTTCTGATTTTCAAATTGTTCGTTGAGCCAGTAGAAGCGCCTCGTTCAAGTCGGTTGACAACTTTGCAGAGAATACGGCAAAAGCTGAGGTGATATGTTATATAAGGCCCTTAGATCGCTTTTCTGAGCTACCTTTAAGCCTACTGATCATAACCTGACTTATCTTGATTAATATACGACTACAATTATGTCTGAAAACAATTTGATGAAATCCTTGAACGTCATGTCATTGGTCAGAGATCTGTTTGCTCTAAAAATTTTAACTTGTGCAAAGCATAGGCCCAGAACATTTTGAAGAGCACATAATTATATTGAGATAAACTTACTACCAGTAAGAAGAGTTACTTGTTAGCATTTTAAGAGCTGATTAAATTTGTCAATAACCAATAAGAATTGATTAGACAATATTTTCAATTGCTACGAAGGTTCAGGACTCTCGAAGTCTTTTATCCTATATAAGTGGCTCGACGTACATAGTCACCTCTTCTTCCAGCATCTTTTGATCTCTCGAATCCAAAGCAGTTCAGAACTCCCATAGATGTCCTTCGAAACTGCCAATTTTTAAGCCAATGCATATATTACTTCCTTGAGTTTTGATCAAACACATTTACCCATTGCCTTTTGTTTAAGGTTCTTTTGAACAACTTCACATGGACTTCTTCCTCCATAGCCGCTCAGAACAATTTCAACCGCTCATCATCCTTGATAGCCACTCTGTGAGAAAACACTTGATCCATATGTACTTCATCAAGCACTTTGTCAGTTCTTTACACTCAGAGCCAATTTGGATTTCGGGATTTCTTTCTTGTCCTCTAATATCGATCGAAATAACTTTGAACGCTGATCATCGTTTACTACCTCTTTGTGTAATTGCACTATAATCTCTTGCCGCGATCAACCTCTATCCCAAGATGGCTTTGCGTCACCAACCTCCTTCATTTTGAAAGCACTCTCGAGGACATCTTTAACTTCACGGATCTCTACACGAGTCTTGGCTGAAATTATCACATCTTCCACGTAGATGCAAACGTAGACGTACCCGCTGTTAGAGAGCTTTACAGACACACACTGATCCGCGCCACAACTCTTAGAATCATTCAAAACAAAGACTCCTTAAATAGTTCTATTCCAGTCGCTACCTGTTTATCTCAACCCGTTGAAGGCCTTATTTAGCATACAAACATCATATTTCCATACAGACTCGGTTAAACGCAGTGTCTGCTTTCAACTGTTTGAAGCAAGCAGCCAATACAAACCAAATCGAGTTCATGTTAGCGAGAGAGTGCGTTTCAAAAAATCCACACCGAACTTTTGTTTAAAACTTGCCTTGTAACGAATGACTCGGCCGTTCTCATCACGCGTCTTTGCGAAACCCCACCAAAATCCAATCGGACGGGCGATACAATAGACCAAGTGCTGTTTTGTTCATGTGATAGTAATTCAGTCTTCGTTGCTGCTCGCCACGCCACTGCTTCTTCATTTGCAACTGCTTCTGCGTATGCTTTTGGAATGTCAGAGACACCGTCAGTTCTTGTCGCATAAGCCAGCACTGCTTCGGCAAGTAATCCATCTTCGGGCGCTTCGGAGACGCTAATCGTTCGCTTTCTTCCAAATTTCTTCCATCATTCAGCTCCAAGCCGTCTTCCAGTAATAAAGCTGGCTCGCAAAAACGCCTTGACCGCTCTGTGCCCAGACAAAATATCAAACAATTCTCCGTGGAGAGTGATATTAAGTCAGCTCTTGCCCAGTTGCTATCCGATCTTCGAGTGCTAAGGTCGCTCCAGATTGATATTGCGCTATGATTCGACCTCGTCCATCTCAATATCTTGCGTAGACTCCTCAACACTGTGCATAGGTTCGTATATCACCGGCGGTCGCTTAGAGGAAAAAGGGATCGCTCCTTCATTCATTTCCTCGAAAAAATAGTAACTGACTCTGTTTTCGAACACGGTGTAAAGTAAATACCGTTATTCTCACGCTCATCAAGCTGAACAGATCGTGAAATCTTACTTTTTGAGGATTCCAAATTATAAACACGACTCCCCTTCGAGTTTTAAAATATCCAAGAAGCATACGCTTATGTCAAACTTACCCTGTCAACGTGATCATATCCGTGGGACTCAAACACACGCAGGTGTCCCACTCGTGGTTTCTTCTTAAAACTTACTTCGTACGGCGTCATATCACTTCGTTCAGTGTTCACAGATCTATTAATCAAAAAATGTGCAGTACTTACAGCCTCCGCCCACCAAATCATTGACATGCCCTTGTAATAAAGCATGCTTCTTGCCTTCTCCATGATAGTGTGATACATCCATTCCGCTACAACGTTTTGTTGGGGGCTAAAAGTACAGTCCGCTGATGCATGATACCATCCCGGGAGCACATAGCTGTGACCTTGTTGCTCACGAACGCGTTTGAACTAACTCCAAAACACATGATGTCTTAGATATTGATTGTGATGAAAACGGCGAAACAGTCTGCTTACCCTTCACGCATCCACCCTGACAGTCTTAAAGCCACGGCGTAAAGCTGGCATACAATGCGTGACATGCTGAGTTTTGACAATACCGTTCTCTCTTGAGTGTCCCATGCGCGCGTGCCACACCTCCCAATGATTGTCAACACCGGCGTATTCACAAAACGCAAACATGCAAACAAGGACGAAAACTTTGCCAACCATTTCGCCAGAGCGAAAGCCTTGTTCTTGTCCCAGATCACACATGAAAATTGCTGAAATCCCACACGTAATCCACATTCTTCAAGTTTTCGATCCAATAAAAGCCGTCTATCGAGTCGTGGAATGTACAAAACATCTAGAATTCTGATGTGCTTACCGTCCATCTCAATCAGCTTCACAGTTTCTTTACCAAGAACACGGAAGTTCTTTCCATTTGCTATGGTCACATTGATGTTTAGGATCGTAGCATCAAAATCAATTGAGTCTTCACGTTATGGTGTCATATGCGATCTCACCGCTATCGATCAGCAATCTATCAATCCGATTTTCGCCAACAGCGAATACCGCGTCTTCATCAATGCCATCGCTTCCGTCAGGGCAATTTTTCTCATGTGTCCAACTCGATGACACTTAAAGCACTTTTCATTGAAGCCACCTTTACTCTTCCTTGGACCGTAATTTTTTGTCAAGGTCCACGATTGCTTCTAAACCGTCCACCGCTTCCGTGAACAGGAAATGCTTTTCCGTCGTCTACTTGTTTTGCAACCGTTCATGCTCCTTCAACAGCTCCTTCTTGACCTCAATAAACGTGATGTCCTTGGCATTTTCCACAATCAGCACTATCAGCTCATAATCTGTCGGGAGGCTGCTCAGCAGTACCACAAGCTATCGCAATTTTTCAACAGGCTCTCCAAGTGACTGAAGTCCGACAACAAATTTGTCGAACGCATCCAGATGCTTGGACATAATCGAGCGACTCTCTATCTTGAACTAATGCAGGCAGGCGTCATCTCGACACGGTTGTGAAGCGTGGTACAGTTGAAGAATTCTCGTAGAATGTTCCAAACGTGCATAGCCGTCGACGCAGAGCGAATCTTGGTCTGGTGCTCACTGAGTAATGGTCCTCAGCGCCTTGGCGTCGCTGAACAGACAAGATTTTGTCATCTCCTCTTCTCTCGTGACGACTTGAACGTTCGCCAACAACCCCTTTCGCGCAAGTGTCATGCGCATGTTAAACTCTCAGTGATAGTAATTCCCACTGCCTAAGCGAACACCTATTCGCTTGGACGTCATAGCTGTGAGGATGAAGCGTGCTGGTTAGATTTTTTCGTGTGGCTCTTAACCTGTTGGATCGTTGGTAAAAACCGAAGTTATATAATAAGGTCCTTAGTTCGCTATCCTGTGCTACAACTAAGCCTATCCGTCCAGATCATTCTAGAGCCTTCTACAAGCAACCTTATTTATTCAGACCAATGAACGTCTACTATATGTCCGACAACATTAACGTAGTACTTGTGACGTCATCAACACACAGTCAGTGGTGCATTTCCACAGTTAGTTGGGTAGCCTTGTATCGATAAATCTAAGAAAATTCACTTTGATAAAGCGAAGCAAGCTTGTGCCGTTTGTACAGTCGTGACTTTTCTACTTTAATGAAGTTCAATTGATATTTTTCTATGAATTTGCAATTCAACAAATCGATCCGCATAATTGTCTGGTTGATAAAAGTTAGAATGGACCAGAAGACGAGGGTTGTTGACCACCCATCTATCGATTTTCGTATTCGCTGATGTTAAATTTATGCACTATATTTTGACTTACTTCAAGAGAGATACGCACGTAGCAACGTCAAAAGAGATGTGCTTCATTAGTTTTATTGTCACTATTGACCAGATTTTGCTTTGTTGATAGATGTGCAAGCGAAACATAATCTGGGATCTCAATAGTAAACAACTCAAAAATTTAAGCGTCTCGGGACTAGCATTTTTTACGTCGGCCTGACCCAGTCTTTTGTCGCTCCCAATATTTCTGACGATGCTCGTGTTTATTCTTTCGTCTTTATTACTCCACGTCTACTTCGAACTTTGTCGCCTGATGCTCAATGGGGTTGAAACGAGTAAGAGCAGCAAAATTTAGCCAAAGATCGGGTACGTCAAGGTTAGGAAACACTTGGAAAAATGCACGTTAAACGACACAAGATAACTATATCTCAATGTGTGTAAGCGATACGCTAGCACGCGGGCTTCTCACTAAGCAATAGACCATCCGTTTCCTATCACTATGTCGAAAACAGACTGGAGCAAGTAGAGTGTCGTCCATCACTTCATACGCGTCAAGTAGATCAGTTAGTGTTTCGGCCTGATGTAGAGCAAACAAGACGAAGGTATGAGCTGATGCGGTGCTACAAACTGCTCAGATGTTGCAGAGGCAACAGATGAAAGTGGCGATCCGCCGACGTCGAAATGTGCTAGGATTGACGGATATGAATATATTGTAGATGCTGTTTTGCATACCTGGGGAAACAAGTGAGGATAATACGGACTTTCTGACTACATATGCTGAGGTAATGGCAAGCGACGATGCAGCAAATTGGCGTTGAGATGTTCAAGCAAGCTTCGCAACCAGAAGCAGAACCAAATATGGATATCAAAGCCAACAGAGGAGAACAATCGCACGACTGGATCACGATGGCTTTTAGCCAAGGAGAGTGATTAGAAAGGCTGTGCGGTTCAGGTGATGACGCGTCACGAAGAATTTTAAACAAAAGTATGGAATCAATTTATTGAAGGCTTATATCAAATCGCCAACATGAAAGTAATTTATATGATTCTTGCAGTGTGTGTTGAAAGCGGCTATTAAACGGAATAGCCGGAGGTCAATGGCGCTATACTAAACAGTGTGCTTAAATACAACGTTGATATGGATGCTCCGCTGGGTGTCGACAATACTCTAAGACACGTATGTCAATTAAAAAAGCTATGTGCAAGTTGATACACACCGCAAGAGCCCATAAAATAGTACTTTTTGGGAAAATGGTATGAAGAGTTTCGGGGTCAATGCGTTTATGTCAAGCAATCGCTGGGAGGCTTATTTACGTAGGCCTTGACATGATCGTCTCAGCAATAACAAGCAGGGAAAGCAATGAATATAAGGCAGTGCTCAAAACTGCATTCAAAACACAGAGTTGGATACGCGGGCATGTGCAAGAGGGAGAATTCAAAGATCAAGTACATCGACACGAAGCGTCAGCTTGAAGATATGCTGAAGAAGGCACTTGGAGCCAAGATGCTTGTATTTTTAAGCTAGGTAGCGGTTGTTAAGATCAATGATCATCAAGCATTCACGGCGATTGGGAGTATTGTAATTACGACGCTCATAACTTTCAAAAAGTTAATTAGCCTATTTGTTAACGCGTGGTGGCTTCACATTCAAAAATTAAGGATTCCGTATCCTAAACTTAACAATGCGGTATTAGATTTCACCGTGGAGTACCTAGTCAGTACCTTCGTCCCTCGTCCGTTTAATTGTTTACTGACCAGATCGTCGTATATTATTATGGCAGAGTAATTTGGTATAGATATGATATGGCACGAGAAGATTAGGTACATATCAAATTTTACATAGTGTTTTTACCCTCAAATAAACAGAATTTTGTACTTGATCTAAGCTTTAGAAAACAAAAGTATATTTAATTCTATCGATACGAAGTATCTACCAAAGCTAAAAGACCAAGATTCATGGTCAAGAACAGATGAGAATTGATTAGACAATGTAAGCAATGTTAGTAACTAGTAATGAGTTTTGTCGCCTTGTCCTGAGTTGATATACTTTACCATCTCATCTGCCAGCATCTTGTCATCTCTATCAAATTCCAACCTCCCGTATCTTCCTTTCGCAACAGCCCTTTCAAGCCATTCCAACTTTTCGTTTTCAGCAAGTATCGATATAAACACATTTGTCAATCTCTTTTCGTTCAATGCTTTGAAGAAATCATCCTCATGTTTCTTATCCTCCAAAGCCGCTCGAAACAACGTCGCACGACTATCATCTTTGATAGCCACTCTTAGAGAAAACACTTGATTCATATCATTTAATACAGCTTTGAGACCATGACCAGCCTTTGACTTGATATTCTTGACATCTATCGTGTGCTCCAAAGCCAATCTAAATGATTCCAAACTCTTGTCATCCTTCACAGCCTCTTTGAGATACTTCACTATAATCTCATCGTCAAGTATCGATTTGAGTATCGTCACCGTATCCAATTCCGTACTGCTTAACATGTCAGCAACCAATTTTAACTGTCCTGCTGACCCCAACGCATCTTTAAACATCGTCAGACTGTTTTCATCCATCATAGACGTTTCGAGCACTCTCAATCTATCATCATTGGCGAACCAATAACGAAAGATAGTCGTATCTGCACCATGTTTCATAAAATACGACGAAAGATCACTATTTTCGTTTCGAATTTCTTCAGCCACTTGCACTGCGTTAACGTCTTTAAGCACCGCTTGAAGCATTTGCACGAGTTCCTCCTGGTTCAGCATCCACATAAACGTGTTCACCGCATTCTGCTCCCCTAACTTATTGGCAAATGAAGCAACCTGCCTGTTTGCTTTTAACGCCTCTCTGACCAAAATTGCATACTCGTTGGATTGCAATGCAGCTTTGAACAAACGCACTTCATCCTCCGTAAACTCTGACCAGGAGAAACCCTTATAGGTTTCGTACTCCGGATCAAGCTTTGGCATAACCAATTCCACTTCTTTTCGCGAAAATAACTGCCTTTGATCTTCAGCCGATAGTCCGAACGAACTTTTCAAGTAATCATGCAGAGCAGGCACAACGAAAGAAAAACTCTTTGACTCGTGTTCAATGTAGTTGAAACGAATAAATGCAGCATACTTAAGCAACTCACTCTTTATCCTCAACTCATCGGGCTCCTCTTTTGGCCCATAGAGAATTCTGAAAAGAACAAGAACATCTTCATCACGCAACGATAGAAGTCGATATGCTAGATGTTTGGTCGTAGACGATCTCAACAAGCCATATATGAAAGATTCGATTAACTTTTTCGAATCGCCAGCCAACTGACATTTTCCAAGCCAAGCTATCAAAGTTTCTCCATTGCGATTTGCCGTGAGAATACGATATAGGTCTTCTGAGGGTCCACGGCGATTTATCGCAGTGCCTTCTTGGACCATTAGTTTGGTGGCGTAAGACAGAAACGT
Organism: Plasmopara halstedii; assembly: GCF_900000015.1. Classification (NCBI taxonomy): domain Eukaryota; phylum Oomycota; class Peronosporomycetes; order Peronosporales; family Peronosporaceae; genus Plasmopara; species Plasmopara halstedii. The sequence continues at coordinate 646,111 of NW_020189861.1, forward strand.
AATGTGAAGCTCAAGGCGGAAAAATTCTTCAAGAGACCCGTCTTGTGTTTGTAGCATCAAACTTGTGAAGATCTTAGATGCAGGCGTTTTAGATTTGAGCAGTTCTATCTGTGTTAACTCGCTTGTCGCAGACTTTCGAAGCAAATCGGAGATGGTCTTATCGACGAATAGTACAATGTTTTCATCATTTGACTCGCGAAGCTTCTCAAAATATCTGAATATCTTCTCAATGTTTCTTGAATCGCTCTGCAGCAATTCATTCAACTTTTTTGAGAAGACTGGAGACTTTCGTGATGTTTTCCATGCAGCAACTGGCTGTATGAACGCGGTGCGATCCACTTTTTGATGGAAGAAATGATTCTTATCTCCCCAGTGTCAGTACTGTCTTGCTCACCATCATCGTAACTCTCCACCTCTCCTTCAGCAACGGTCAAGCTACTATTTGCAGAAGGCAGCGAACGTACGAACACGACATCATGATGGACTAAACTCGAATTAGACGTGGAGGATACACTGACATCAAGTAGTAATATAGTCGAAAGGATTGGCACGAACATCGTTAGGAAAATTGGGAAATGATACGTCAAGATTCATGTGAAAAATCACTTGGTCAGACAGACGTAGGATATGTCCATCACAAAATCTGGTCTATCCGGCTTTCGGGATATCCAACCTGGGCTGAAAATTCTCAAATTTATTCAGCATTCTATTCAGCTATCAATAATTTGCACATTTATGAATCTGGTTCTTTCACAGCCATACAGCTGCTTTGATCCGCATGATGTTGTCATATGCGCATCTCTCTTGAAGTAAGTCAAGATATAATAAACAAATGTAACCTTAACGATTACAGATGGGTTGGTTCACAACTTTCTCTTCTGGTCCCCTCAGATTTATTGTCAGAAGAACAGTCTTTCTGTGCCATTACAACAAGAGCATCTCTTTGACTTTGCTTTCAAAGGGGAGCGTACATTTACTATGGTGTCCTGGTCGTACAGTATTACGTTATAAAAATGTACGATGATGGTTGTACGTACATTTTATTCACATTGGTGCGTAAACACTTTCCAGAATGTGTCCATTGAAAAATTACAAAATATACTACTTCAAGTAAGTAATGTATATATATGAATACATTGTAAACATATTTGTGATGTCAACAACTGTATCAAGAATGTGACAAATGAAAACATCATGATATCCTGTGGAAGTGACCCATACAAAGCTAGAAAAGAATCACGAACCAGATACTAATTTGCCAGACAACCATAAAGATCTTTGCAAATAGTGCATCTACGAACTGTGTCTTTTTGAAGTGAGCAGTATGTTAATCGGGTGATGGTGGGGCTGTCAAACAATTAATCGTAGGCTCAAATCGCACCGGTGAAATTTTAACGAGGTTTGACAAATTTGATCTATGATTTAAGATTCAGCAGGATGGATATCTTCCACGTCCCGATGCATTTTTAATCTCATGAATGGATCGATTATGTTTACACGTGTATATATAATCATAACTATACTTTAAGAAGTCATAATATATAAGAGTGACTAGTTCTATCTCGATGATGGGCTAAACGCCAAAATGTCATTCTTACAATACTTAAATTTCACCAATTTCACCACAGTTCTTAGTTGATGTAGACACACCATAATAGGTTTTATATCCCGTTACAGAGTGATAGTAATGACAGAATCATACATAAACTATCAAGTTCTTCTGAAAAATAAAAACTACTTAGCTCATAATCTTTATTACTGCATCGACAGTTTCTTATCACACTAGGGTTTCGAGACCTTTCTCTTCTCCTTTAAAACGAATCTAACTGACTTCAAATGCTCATCATTCTTCTCACTGCATCTTGAAGCAATTGCACTATCTTCTGATCATTAAGATTCGCCCCAATTCCGTGTCTTTATACCTCTTAAACTTTTCTATACAACGTTACACGTTCATAAAGAAGAGAAGATGAACAAAAAGAAATTGGCAAATGTTTTAAGATCGATACTCAAGAAGGAATAGGGAAGACTTCGAGTCATTTGTTGATGGACAAAGAGACAGACAGTCATGAACCTAAAGTATCAATTGATAACATTCCCATTTATGAATGACTATTGTTTCTAGACTTTATACATTGACAACATTTTTCGTATTAATAATATTATTCCATGTGATCCTACACATTTAATTGCATATTAAACGACTCTATAGTCAATACAAATCGACAATGTAGTACTGACTTGAGAATATAACAATGAGCGATTCAAAAAGATGAAAACACTGTGCAAATTTGGGGTCATTTTCTTAATTTGATGGTATAAGAATGCATGGTATCATGCTGGTAATACTATATGAAGTTTTCTCTTAGTCAAGTACTATATCTGCTTCTGCTTGATCCCTTACACATGATGTACAAATTATATGTATAAAAATGTACAGTAGTACAATTAAACGAAATTTTTTGTGCAATTGTAAATATTCCTAACACCGATGTCAGTATTATGACGATATAAACAAACACAGCTGCTTTGCTTGACAAACGATTGAAGTACATCTCTATTCATGTTGCCATGTGGGCTTTTCATTTAAAGTAAGTAAAGATATAGTAAAAAAAGGTGCCTTCAGCGAGCCTCAACGATTACAAAAGTATGGATACTACACTCATGAAACAGGTCTATCCGTCAGTTTTCGTAATCATATTAAATACGACAAGTTTTAATTTTTCACTGTATAAAGTGATTCTGAACATCAAATACGATCCGCAATCGCGTAGATTAGATTAAATCGTCGATCAATAATGAAATTTCAAATCTCATTACTATGTTTAAATTGAGTGTGCGCCATGATAAAAACATGTTGAGATTCAGATAAAAGAGACAAATTGTGCGTTTGAAGGTGTCTAAGTCATCCAGTTAGTCGCACAGAGCAAGCGGCATTCGATGATGTTGGCGAAACAACAGCTTCACTCCCTGTCTCTAGTGCATACACATCAATTACTAGAGCAAATGTTGATATAACCCACCCAGGAGATTCGTTCGAGTTGAAGTTTGACACAACTGAAGTGCCAATGAGCGCATCAATCTCTTTAATTTGATTATCACAATCCTGCAGAACCACTTGCATCTATCTAAGGTACATTCACTCAAGCATTTCGATCATTGCGGTCAATTTAAATTAGAGCTGAGGGCAACCACTTAGTATTCGAGAAAATAAAGATATGTCACGAGATCCGCATTTTGATTCATGTACTCACTTGGCAAACAACAACAATGATATGTAATAGATCTACCACATCCCAAACACTTGTCAGAATGATTGTGATTGCTTTTGAGCTCCCGCTCCTTACGTTGAGTGATAGATAAGACAAATTACGTGCGCCAAAGCCAAAGCGATCACGGAAAGATGATGGTGACAAGCTTGCACTATTAGCTGCAGATTGACCGTATAGTGATGCCAAAGCAATTGCCTCATCTGAAGCTGATAAGTGAAAGGAGGCTACCTGTGAGATTTTGCTCGGCGTTCGGATGGTACAGTATTCGATATATATGAGTGTTTGCGCTAAGGCACAATGAAAATTGTAGCATGACTTACTTCGAAGCTCTCATCGTCGCACTGAGATTACTGCAGACGATTGCGCTTAGGTATTTTGAAACTTACTCGCCGGTCAGGCTTAGCTATGGTTTGTTAATGTATGCTGTTAGTACGAATATCACATGCTGTGCAGCGGGGCTGCCGCTGCAAAGCGCTTGAGGAAGCATACTGAAGTCACCGACCTATCGTTCCTGACAAAAACCAAGTACTTAGCGGGTCGCAAATCGCTACTTCTAAGTACTAAAAACCTTAACAAAGGCAAACGAGCACTGTTGTTCAAAATCAAAACCGATTTTTATTTATTTTTTATCCTAATTTTAAAATTTTAGATTTTTCTCAATACACTAAATACATATAGTAAAATCTAGATACATGCATAACTACTGGCTACATAGCCACATACCGTATACTTGTTTGGATGCAGTCACACCATGCACATCTCGTGTGACATACACCCCGTTACCAGGGTACGTTTAACCCCGTTACACCCTCCCCCATTAAGATTGAGAACATATGCAGTTCCAATCAATTATTGCCTCAACGACGCTCGCGTGTCCGTTCGACACTGCAACTCTATTCGTTGGAACAAATTATTTCCTTGTTAATGAGCCCTGTGTCAATGACACCAAAATCTCCAAGTCTCGCCGGTCTGACGGCGAGCATGGGCAGAGTCCAACTTCGTCGCCCGCACTCTGCGCAACGTCGAACAGTGCGTTTGCAGCACCGGGATGTATAAACTAGACTCGATGAGCACAAACGTCGCGCTCCGCGTACGCATTCAGTGCCGAGGGGCCTCGTTGAGGATGTGGTCGACTATGAGTCTGACACGCCTTTTCTCGCATGGGATGACGAGGAAGACGAGCAGCGCCAGCGGCGCGATACAAGCCCTGCTCGTGTCTTGCGGACTCCATATCCGTTCCCTGACCTCGCGTCAACTGAGACACGTGGTGTGATCACCAATGACCTCGACGGAGAACAGAGGTGGCAGCTTGAAGCTGCCCATAAGGCGGCTCTAAAGCGCGCCCATCCACGGCCGGTCAT
>NW_020189861.1:650753-651344 GCF_900000015.1 Plasmopara halstedii
CTAGTAACGTCATCTTGCCAAACCACGCGCGGACTAGACGCTGATTCGCTGTCAATTCCGTTTCAGGCATACGCATTGCGTGTGGTACAGCCGGGAGCTTCTCGGACGTTGCAACCCACTCATTGTAACCCGTTCCTACCATGAGCGTAATTTGGTTGGGTTTGAGAATTGGACGCACGAGCTGGCCGTCATGGAGCTGAATGATGAGACCCGTTTCAGAATGATCGGTGCTATCAGTTGATAGAGATTCAAGCGTATAATTCGTCGAGTTGGTGTCGACTTTGTAGAAACTGGGTGTTGCAAACACAATGAACATGCCATCGTCCGTATGTAACTCAAGTGAATAATCAGACGATGATTGAATTACAGAGGTTGATTGCTGGAGTTGACGTTCGCTTTGATGCGGGTTTAAGTACGCATGGAAGTGGTCGACATGAGCAGCCTCCATCAAGAGTTTTCGACTTGAGATGGATTTACCGTAGCCATCTTTGGTAGTGAAGGTGGTAGCATCAAGTGTAGTCGCGACTGTGAGCACAACCATCTCCAACAGAGATGAAAATTCGTCGTAAACTTGTTTGTAACCCGGACACA
>NW_020189861.1:651354-651860 GCF_900000015.1 Plasmopara halstedii
GTATGGTTTCCGTCCAGCGGATCCCGCTGTGGCAGCAAAAGACGCGGTGACTCGATCGTGACGCGTCCACGTCATCGAGTCCCCGGCCAGAACGGATGACGAACTTGCCACACAGAAAGCTCTTCGAGCTCGTTTCTTGGTCCCATAAGAAATTACGTTTGAAACTTATCGCACTCGTCTGAGTGTACCCGCAATGCGGAGAATACCTGTAGTGATCGCCCCTGGCAAAAGCGCTACAGATAACGAAGCGCTCTTTGAGCGATGGTGCAACGCCACCGAAAACTTACTGCATAACCTGCAGTTGAACCACAAGGAAATGGATGTACGTGTGGAGCGACACCTCCGCTTTAAGTTTGCCAAACTCAAGGCACGCCGTCAACTTCCTTCGGATTGTCGCCCTGCAACGTATGAGTTAACAACCCTAATGCTCCCGCGAGATCTGTGTCTTCGACCACAAGAGCTCAGGGCCACTGCTTGAGCTCAGCTCATGGCCCTTCTACTTCCCT
>NW_020189861.1:651870-682390 GCF_900000015.1 Plasmopara halstedii
TACGTTGGACTATATGTGGATGACATGATTATCGCAGCAAGAACCAGCGAAGAAATCAATCAAGTCAAGAACGAACTCAAGAATGCTTTCAAGATGAAGGAGTTGGGTAAGGCAGGATTTATTTTGGGTATGGAAATCGACCACGACAGATCAGCTAGAACTTTATTGATCAAGCAGACTCGCTACATCGGCGACGTGGTCTAGCGATTCGGTCAACAAGATGTCAAGAGCGTGGATAACCCATGCGCATCAGAATTGAAGCTGTCACCAAAGCAGTCACCAACAACGGAAGAGAAACGGTCGGCAATGCGATCCAAGCCTTATCGCTCTTTAATTGGATGTTTGCGGTACATAACGGCATGTACTCGACCGGATATTGCGTACGTGGTAACACAGCTATCACGATTTTCGGAGAATCCCGGACTACAACATTGGAGCGCAGCAATTCGAGTGGTACAGTACTTGAAGACTACGAGCCAAATCGGGATCGTCGACCGAGGAAGTGAGAGCGTTGGGGTCAAGGCATACTCGGATGCAGATTGGTGCATCAACACCGATGACAGACGTTCGGTTTCGGGAGCTATGGTTATGATTGCGAGCGCACCAGTGGTATTCAAGTTGAAATATCAGCGGACGGTTGCGCTAAGTTCAGCGAAAGCTGAGTATATGGCTTTCAGCCTTTGCATGCAGGAAGTTCTTTGGACGCGGGCAATGCTAAGAGAAATGGGACACGAGCAAGTTGAAGGAACACAGGTTTGGGAAGACAACCAAGGTACGATCGCGTAAGCCAATAATGCCAGATATCACGCTAGGACGAAGCATGTTGACATCAATTTTATTCGCGAGAAAGTGCAAGGAGGACTGTTGAATATCGACTATATTGACACGTAGAGTCAGGTTGCGGATATGCTGACGAAGGCACTTGTAACCAAGATGCTAAAGTATGTGCACAGAACCTCCGGAATCAAGGTCAAGTCAGCGACAAAGCACACGCAGCATTAGCGTTAAGTGGGAGTGTTGAGATTACACCGCTGAATGCATGTTGAACAGGCAGATGACGTCACCATATTTACGAGCACGTCATAGTAAATAGTTACATAATGGTTGGTGTTCATTGGTCTAGATAAATCAGGATACTTATTGAAGCCTCAAGAAGGATCTAGAAAGACAGGCTTAGAGTCTGCACAGGTTAGCGAACTAAGACCTGAATATACTTACTTCGGAGTTTACCTTCTACTCAATACGAAGCTTGAAATTTTCTTGTACAAGACAGCATAGCACCTTGCTTTAAGCTTAACATTTAGACTTCTACGACTTTGATCTCATCATTTGCTTCTGTTGTTTGTTAATAACGGTAAAAACACGACACGCTTGCTGATCGCCAGCACTAAGATATTGGAGTACTCAAAAAGAATCGAAGCCAGACGCACACGTTTAGGGTTGACTGGTAGTCTGTTCAAGTCAGCGCTCGGAAATAGAAAGGCAAAGAGTAAGCATTGGAGTTGACACCACCCGAAAAAAGGCCTGGGAGTGACACCAGCAATAAAGACAGTTTGAATTACAGACTGGGGATTGCGGCTAGAAACATCAAAATGGCACAAAATTTGCTTCACGAGTAACCGTAGCACCATGAACCACCGCAAGTGTCGACCCACTGCTTGTAAAAACTATGGCGCGTGGTTGAGCGATTTCAGGCATCCGACGGAAAAGAGCACTGCCATATGCTTGGTATCGAGCTTTGTCATCAGGAAACGCTTCGTTAAGAAAGAACGACTTGAAGAGCATGTGAATAAAGAATTTCGTGGTCAGAAGGCTTCAAGGTCGCAAAGATTCTTCAATCGACGAGTCACAGGTTGATGGAAGAGTACAACACGCTAGAGATGCATAGAGTGGCTTCTACGCGCGTTTGCTAGTGATGACGCGAATAACTTTGTGCTAGATAATGTTGATCCTGTCAATATTGTTTTGACCAAACTTGGTGCGATGATACTTTCTCTGTCAAACAAAAGAGCTGGCGCACTTCACGCTATTTTACACGCGGAGCGAGAGAATCCGAGGAGCGCATGATAGTGCTATGTTGCGGAATGATTGGAACACCTTGAGCTACAGTTTTTGCACAAGCTAAAGAACTGGACCGAAAAAAAGTTGCTTTGAGATTTGAGATTCCCAGCCCATCACGAGTGGCTGGATAGTTGACTGCTGATCGAGTTAACATTCTGCGGATAATTCAAGCATTTTGAAGATGTCAAGAGCTGTAGCAGCGAGTGAGTGGCGGTCGACGAAAAGAGGTAGTGTATCAGGGCTAGGTGAGAATCTTTAGTGTGAATGTCGAGCGTAATGAGCGATTAAATTTTCGAGCAAAACATTATTATATGCAAACCGTAGGAGGTTAAATGTCACGAGTTGCCATATCATGCACGCATCAAGTCGTGGTCGAAATAAATAGAATACCGGTCGTGTTCCATGTGGGAAAGTCTAATTAATGCTCGTGGCGCATGTAACCCGGACTAATAAATGACGTGTCGGTACTGATAGAAAATGAGCTGGCTGTGAGTGCGAATATTCAGTCAGCTTAGTGATGTATCTACACAAAACATAGTATACCAAAATTCCAATGCAGTTATTACGATGGCAAGGGCTCTGCATCAGATACAACACTCACTGGTCGCATGAGGGTGATCTACTTTGCGCGAACAAAAAGTGGAAATTAAATACTTGACTGATGAGAAAGTCCACAGGGAACAACTCGTCAATCTACGTAGTTAAGGTGTGTTTCGCGACACAAAAGTCATGCATTATGTGTTGAACAGCGTCCGAGCCTCAGGTTCAATAACAACAGAGCCAGCTGAAGGAAAATTGGTTAGAGTGATGCAGGAAGTATTACCCCGCATTGGAGAAAATGGAGGATGGTTTTCATCGAAAAGAAGGCACGCAATTCACTTCAAAAGAGTGCTCAAGACTCGGAACGACGCCGACGGCACGATTGGGTGATTTGAGACGAGATTGATGGCATGCAAAAATTGTCATGTTTTCAGCCCCAACCTTTGCTGATATTTGAAATTGAGGAGCGTCAATGAAATCTTGGTTCTCAAGTGACTTTGAGGTTGTTGGATTCCATTTAAACGGAGACTAGAAGGCAAGGATTCGCGAGCAAAGGGTTAGTTACTTTGACTAGAGGTCACGCCTGGATAAAGCCAAGTAGGTGGGTTGTGGGTCAAGCCCCTGCACCCGTCTGGCATAGCCCAAAATACGCGGCATATTATGATTATGCGTGAATTTCAAGAGCCAAGGGGATATGGCTTATACGTGCGATTTTGGAGACGATTTGCTTGAAAGATCGTCAGAGCTTGACCATGTGAGTACTTACTTCACAGATAAGAAGATATCATTGATTGAAGAAAAAAGAAAGCATCTGGGTCGGGAAATCGAGAGAATAAGAATTTACTCATATACTGGATCAACAAGGGACTATCGGCTAACTATTCGCGCAATAAAGACTGGTAAATGGAACGCGCTGAGGTTGTCAATTGAGAAGTTCTCCGATGAAAATGGCGACAGAATTGAGCTTTCAACAAAAGGATGTTGGCTAAGTCGACGTTGGACCTGGTTTTAAGTTTTTAAGTAGCAATCTTTAACCTGCCAGACTCGCGTGACCGGATATAAGCCTTGCAGGAAATACGGCGGCAAGAATTATCCTTTGGTCAACGATGAGCGATTGAAAGTTTGCGAGCGAAGTCTTAAGGTATGAAGGAAATTAAAAATCAGCGTGAGGCTAGAGAGGGATTAATATAAGCGCCCTAGATGCAAAATTGTGCATCTAGGGTGACGCAGATATCCCAGGGTGATAGAAATTTAGTCACACAAGTAGATATTTTGATACATGCTGTCGTCGCGCAATAGTTGTGAAAATGTAGGATTTTGTACCGCTCTCTATCATGAAACATTGAGCTACTAAGGCTGCGTTAACCGATCGAGCGCTAAGTTTCGTATGTTAGGCCTATAAAGACGATGGTGTTAAAACCCGGGCTGCATCTAGACACCTTAGTTCTGGGGAAAGCATTGCGAGCAAAGCATGCAAGTCCAGTAACGCTTGCGATCTGAAGTGACAGATCATACCAAATATGTTGCTTAAAAGAGTATAATGGAAGTCTGGTATACTTAAGCACTGTCTTATACTGAAGCACTGTCATGGGTGAATCGCGGGTATAAAAATGTGGCTGGTTTACAAGGGAGTGTCGAATAAAAAATCGATATAAGGTGCCAGCATTTGGATCGATGAAGATCAACAGCCAAGGGCTGAACGTGCTGGTGTAACAAAGTGATGTTGTTTGACTGCAATGTCTCTTAACTTTTTGCATTGTAGCAGAACTAGTGATTTAGTAAAGAGAGGCTTAATCATTGCATCACACTTACATTGACATCGCTGAATGAAGCTTACTTTATGAGAAGATACACTATTCTGTAGGTCCAAGAGCGTCATAAAACTCCGTTTCAGCCTTCTGCATTTGCATCTTTGAAAACACGAGAATGTAAACTTAAAAATAATATTTCTAGCATCACAGTGGGCAACAATGACATCACAACATGCAACAACAAAGAAGCGCAAAGTATGCGTCGATATTGCGGTAAGTTTTCTCCCACACTACGACATCAAGCCACGCAAGATCCATCTAAGTACTAATACGCTTTTTATGTAATCAGTCAGTGGCATGTATACGCTTCGGCCCTTTCTCCATATACAGAATTCATCGTGCAGCTCTCATGGGGGCTACGGGCTTACCTGACCGCTGCTAGTCAAAGCTATCATGATGCTAGGCGACCTGTGATGTCAGATAGTACCCTTACGGCACTTTGAAGCGCCAGTTTTGCTATTCGTTACATCAGAAAGATTATAAATTCAGGCATACAATGCGGTTGCACAATGACTTCTATTTGCGTATCAATTAAATTAAATTATTTTTTATACTAATAGAATTTTGAGAAGGTATTACAAAATTTACGCATGGCACAAAAAAGCTAATGATTCGGAGCAAAGGTGTCTCTTGGTACGGCTACATGTACATTTTGGATCTTAGTATATGTAATGTGTTCATAATCACGATATAAGTTCATAAATGTGCTTGTGATAAACCTCCTCCACCTCGAATCATACCTTAGTTGGCGTCATATCACAGGGTAATTACAATGCACGTAATGTGCCGTCAAGAATGACATATATTAAAACAGGTCTGACTATATCTGCCAAATTTGATGCAGTATATATCTGCTTACGATCTACAACAATGAAGTTACGGTTCTACACAGCATGAGGCTAGCAGCTTACAGACATTCTTAAGATTGCCATTCTTTGCGCTTGAAGTTCTTCTTCTCTCTTTGCGCATTACAGTGCAATTGTCCGCATCAAGATTTCTCTTTCTAGCGTGCTTATTCAGGTCAACAAGCCCTTGATAAGACGCAGTCATCGCGCTAAATAACCTACAAATCATTCTCGGTGAGACAGTCAAGTATTTATTCGATGGTAGCGGCCATGGCGACTCTCCGAGCCACGATACAAAATTTTCTTGACCGAATGAAAATGGCCAATCACCACGGAAAGGCGGTCTCTACGCTTTGACTCCTTTTTGCTCTATTTGTGCATATGCACCCATTCAGGAGGATGGGAAGTGTAAGAAACCCTGCCCTAAAACTGACTATGAACTCCAGCTTGTTATTAATGGGCCAGAACTGGCTCAGCAAGCCTAGCATGTCCCGTCTGCAAGTGCAATAGTCGCAACTTTTTTGTGGAATTATACATGTTGTGATCTTCGATCAGATTCATCATTGGTTGCCCAATGCGTCGTGACAACCACTCACACGTTTAGCGTGCGAGCTTTTACGAGTACCGAACCTTGGTACTAAATCCTGTCAAAAGTACCAATGCGTGTCGCGCTTAGTATGCGGACTAAACGAGAAAGGCACCCCACCTTAGCCGGCTTCCTATAAGCCGAGTGGAGCGTCCATCAATGTAAACCCAAAGCACATCGTTGACGTCGAAGTGTTGAGGCGTATACAGCGCTTCTTATCGCTATATTGTTTCAACAATGTGATCTCTCTACGTAAGTATATACTCGAGTGACTCAAGCTGTATACTCCGAGAGTTGCTAGTGATATCACAGGGAGGGTTTATCGCACCAGCAAAATCTAATTGTCTGATGACGCAGCTGTTCGAGTCACAACGTGTCTATGCATAAACCATTTTCGGCGACATATATCGAGTTGATATATATAACGCAGCGGACGCCTCTATAGATTTTACCCTATCGCTAGGAAGGGGTTTTGATAGCCCTTCTTGTTCTTTGACATGGCTACAAGATAATTGATAGAAGGACTTCCAATCAAATTGAACTTTCGTGAACAGTCTGAAATCACTTCATGTTAAAATCAGTGCTTTGACTTTGATAAATTTTAGTATCTACTGATTGCGCGGCGTTCTGGCTAAGCGCCAGAAAGTGGTATCCCAAATCAATTTTACGGTTGTGAAAGAATTTGCTTGTACAAGTCGGCGACTGGTTCTTAATTCTTAGCATTTACTATTATTGATTATTTCATTACTAGCTTTCGCTTAATAATTTACTGTTTTTGCCGATAGTTTCAAAAGCAACACGCCGATGACAGCCGCTAGAAAAACATTTATGAGGATGTGGCAGATGCCAAGAGATGGGATACCTACTGACATATGCAGTATCAGTGGTCTGTGAGACTTAGTTGGCTCCACATCATTCGGACCATTTAAGGCCGTAGCAGAAAAATTACACATTTTAATACCGAGAGAATGCAGAGAAATCTCGGTCTACATGGAGATGCTTAAGTCACGTCATAATGCCGCTCTTGGGGTCATTCATATGTAAAGCGCTTTGTTGAAAACAGAGCTGCGTCCCTACAATCACCTGTAGCTGATCTAATCTCTTTTCTAGTGCAACGACACTATTCTGCACCACATAGCATGCCCCAAGCCACTTTGTACGAGATCCTAGCTCGGAGCGCGTATTTAAAACGCTATTTATCTCCGGATTAGCCACACGCCGACATCCTTGGTGACAACCAACATATCACCAAAATTGAGAGAGCAGCGGGGCTGACACAGCGCTTTGATTAGATGAAGCTAAGCTAAGGTCACCGACCATAGTTCTATACCAGAACAAGTACATGTGTAGCGCATGGTAATCTGCTACCTCCAAGAGTACTTGAAATCTCAAGCAAGGCAAATACGCTCTTCCGTTTAATATTGAAACTGTGTTTTTCTGCTTTATTTGCGACAGAGCCGCCTGTTTCTTAAAAACGTTAAGTTTTCCTAACTAATATAGTAGTACGTAATTAATGTGCATAATTATTGACAATCTCGCCACGTAGTGGCTTCTTGTTCCGGTGTTGCCACAGTTCACCGACTTGTGTAATCCACACCTTTGTACGGTCGCACGATCCTGTGTAACCCACCCTTTCATACAAGGGGACGTATTACCCCGTTACACTCCCACAATTTACATTTAACTGTCACCTATTACGAGGTTCACATGTCTGAGACACCGTTACGCCCCTAGAACCATCTTTAAACATTGAGTTCTGTGACTATGACACGACTAACACGCAGCCTCGCTGGTTACGAGGGCGCTCGCAGAAAGAGCCCTTCTTCGTTTCTGCACGCGGTGCATCTCCGTACTGTACGTCCGCGGCTTCACGGGAGACGTATCCCAAGCCCTCGGCAACCGGGCGCCACACACCGCCTCAGCCACGGGCGACTGATTTCCTCGACTAGGATTCGGAGGAAGTCGACAACGAGTCGGATACTCCTTTCCCAGGATGGAAGAAGAGGAGGGCGAGGTGCGTCAACGGCGCGACGTAATCCCGGCTTGACCCTTTCGGACACCGTGTCCATTTTCCGGCCTTTCGACTTCCAAAGGAAGTAATATTATTACCAATCGCCTCGACGAAGCACAGGAGCAGCAGTTGGAGGCTACCCACAGGGCAGCTCTCGTGCGCTCATTTCCACGTTCGGTCCTAGACCCTCAAGTTGAATACGGCTTCCGCTCGACAAGATCCCGCTACAGAAGCGAAAAGTCGCGATTACTCAATCGTTAGGCGTCTGCGTAGTCGGGCCCCCGGCCACTACACAAGCGGAGCTTGACAAGCGATTAGCTCAAGGAGCCCGCTTTTTGGTACCTAAGAAAATCCCAATGGATAGGTACTGCGCTCGACTTTGCGCTCAGTGAGGAGTCACTCCTGTACCCGCAATACGGACTATTCTTGTAGTGCTCGCCTCTGGCAAAACCACTGCAGATGATGATGTGCCTTGAGGCGATGGGTGCAGCGGCGCCTGAAGCTTTCCTCGCTGCCTAACTTACAGCTGAGCCACAAGGAAGTGGACGTGCGCGTAGGACGCCATCTTTGATTTTTGTTTGCCAACGTCAAGGCACAACGCCGACTTCCTGCGTATTGTCGCCCTGCGACACATGGAATAGTCTGTCACACTCCCGCGAATTCATTGGTTTCTCACACGGATAAGTCTACGACCACAGCATCTCAGGCCCATAACGTGAGCTCAGCTCATGACTATCCGGCTTTTCTGGCTATTGCCACGAAGGGCGCACGACGACGCGGAGCGTCATGATCCTTATGATCATAAGCGTCTTCGTCGTCTGGGCAGTCTTGCTGAAGTTGCACCACAAACTTGCACGAGTTTCTGGAAACGGGTATCTTCGCCACTTCACAAGATGTTGGGTTTGACCCTGTCGACGACGTTGATCTACAAGGCTTCCCACGTGATAGTAGACACCACCATTCGCATCGAGAAGGTCGGCGGCGGAAGATGACGAATTGGTCGATCGCCGTCCGGTGACTCACGATGCTCTTCGAGCTTTGGAGTAAAGTCCGTCGTCATCGGCACTCTGCCGAGCATCTTGCTGAGGTCGCATACCGCTGTGCGAAAGTCTCGATAGCTTGGAGCACTTTGTGCACCGACTGCCTCATGTTGAGGATATCGCGCTCTGTCGGAGCAACTCATTGCCGTCGAGCAGACGAATACGTCACTTCGTGCGACGGTGGAGCGCCTTGCGCCATTGGAAATGGAAATCGTTGCACTCCGTGCGCAAACCAGTCGCTTGTTCAGCTTCTGGGTGGCCGAGCGCCTTTGGGCGCCGCCCCAGCGCCAACGCTTCCGCATTCACTTGCGCCGGATCCCGGTACGGCTTTAGCAAGCCCACATATAACATCTGGTGGGTGCGCATCCTTCTCGGAAACTTTAGCGTATATGCATGTCCTCGCTTGGCCACGACCGTATGAAATTCGATAAATTGTGAACGGAGTACGCCTTAAGGACAACAGAGACTGCCTGTGTAGAAAGGTGTTAAGCTTCTAACAAAACCAGGTCTCCGACCTCAATGTTTTCAGCATTTCCTCTGCTTCTTTAGTTTGCATATTCTATCTGCATGTCTTGGCTTTTGAGCCAAGCAGGTGCACCCTGAACCTGACAAGTGCATACTTTATCGCAAGTAATTCCTTGTCGTAGACTGCGTAGTTCCTCCACCTCGCAGCCTTAAGCTGGCGAGATTCGAATGTGATAATCCGATCTCGCCCCTCAGTGTCTGTTTGTAGCAGTGCACAGCCGATGGCAAAGTCCGAGGCGACACAGACGACACAAAAAGTACGATCGGGATCTGGTAATGCCAGTATCGGTGCATGAAGGAGGCTGTCTTCAAACCTGTCAAAAGCCTCTCGATGCTCGGTGTCCCAACACCATTCCGCATCCACCCTAAGGAGATTCGACAATGGCCGTGCCATTTTCGCATTATTCGCGCTATACTTGTGCAAGTCGTTGGAGGGGTCAGCCACTTGCGCAAGTCCTTTCGGTTCGTTGAATTTGCCATTTCACAATAACCTTGATCTTTGCGGAACCGCTCGAAGGCCGCGCTTCCCGATGAAGCTCCTTAAAAAGGGGGTTTTCTTCCGCGCCAAAGATGCACTCATATGCATTACCATACAGCTTATTCTTGCGCATAGGAATCGGTGTATGTGCCGGAATGGTGGCAGCATTTACCTTATTGTAAGCGCGAACAATACGCCACTTGCCGTTCGGCTTCCGGACACAACATTTAGGTGTTGAAAGGGAATACTTGCTCTTACACACCATTCCTGCGTCGTGCTTCGCACGGAAAAAGGCGTCAACGACGTCACACTACTCCTTGAGCGGGGGCCATTAGCGTGTTACGCAGTGTTCTCAGAACCAGGTCGATCTCATGATGCACACCTCGGTCTGGAGGTAGGCCCGACGGTGGGTCATTGGAGACGGTGGGTCATTGGAGACGGTGGGTCATTGGAGACGGCGTCTTCAAATTTCATAACCAAAGGGTAGTACGGATACGAGGGAGCCTCTAGGATCGACGATTTACTTTTTGCGTTCAGCTCCCTCTTAGTGTTTAACAGAACTGGGATTTGTACCTTCTTCTATAGCAAGTTCATCACTTTCTTTAACTGAATCGAAAACCTTCTGAGATACAGTTTTATTTAATTCTTATAAAAACTTTGATAATAAGTCTATATCCGCTATAGGAGATTCATCAACAGGTAAATTATTATTCATACTATTTGTGTTACCAATTATAGCGTTAACACTACGAATAATTCCCAAATAGCAGCAAAATCACCTTCAAGAAGCAACGACGACTTAACCTCCTCGTTCGGTCGTATAATGACCACCTCGGCTAAATCGCCTGCCTTCAAGGCACCGCCAAACCCTTCAAAGGACATCTCATTCAGCTCAAGAAGAGCATCCACCGTGTAAATAGCTTCGAGAGAAATTTCGCCGGCCTCTTCCCCCGTTATACCGCTGACAAGGGTATATAGCTGTGCGCTATCGTCTACGGTAGACACACCCTGGGTCATGGTCGAAGCCCTGCGTCTTGTAGATAACATACGGCTTCTCCGTCTTCTCTCTATAGAGGTTTTACGTCTCATCGAGACCAGTGGGAACACGCACTCAGCGTCGTCCAGTGTCCCCACTCTTGCTGCATCGGAGCCTGGATGTTTTAAACAATATCCGACAAAGAGCTGCTATTTTCGCAAACTTCGTCCAGCAGATAACGTTCAACTCCACGCGCATCAGAAGGGCCTTTCCCAAGATGCCTCGGATCTAGTCCGATCATGCTATCTTGGCATGCAGCAGCTACTTAAATACTTGACCAGGTTAAGTGCTACTCCACGTGCATCACTGGGACCTCGCTCCCGATGCCTCGGCCCTTGACCGGCCATGCCACTTTTGGAATGCAGCAGTTTCTCTGTTACTTGTGCAGTGCTCAGTGGGTTACGTGCCACTCCACGTGTATCACAAGGGTCATGCCCTTGATGGCTCGGCCCTTGGCCGACCATGCCATTCTTGGCATGCAGCGACTGCTCCAATACTTGAGCAGCGCTCAGTGGGTTGTGTGCCCCTCCACGTTTAGCCCGCGAGCCTCGCTCGGGACTCTTGTACGATACACCTTCAGTGCTCGACAACTCGGAAACTCCGTTATCCAGCACATTGACCGTCTCGGTCCAGTGCCTAATCTAATAGCGCTTCTACTTCCTAGCCGAAGTGGGTTCATGACTTATCAAAGCTCCACCAGAAGACGCGCGCGTAGCGCCCAACCTGTTCTACCTCCAATCGATCCATGGCTCATGGGATTCCAACCATGCCATACCAAGGATAACGTCATACCTTGAATTTAGTCTAAGACTTAGCAGTGTTCCAACGCTATCGAAATTAAGAAACTTGACTCCGAGGTCCATAGAGACCCTTGGCACAGTGACACAAGTACACGTCGCTGTGCAAACAGTGACGGTGTCACTTAACCGCGCTTTCAGCGCCTCAGAGTACAGCTGAATTCCTTCGATCGTGGAGCGTCGAGCATAGTTGCCCGACGTCCCGAAATCGATAAGGATATCCCATGGCTTCTCAAAGCTCTTCACGGTCACTTTTACGACTAGCAAGCCCGCCTTACATACACAGTTCGAGTTTAAGAGCACGGAGCCTTTCGAGGCTGGGCCCTGTTAGCCTCTACCTCTTTGAGACTCAACAGAGCTCAGCTTTTTCCCAAAAGGGCGCCCCGCGCCTACTGATTTATGTCGTTTCCCCGCGACAAACCAGACTGTTCAGAAGCGAGACGTCGGTTCGACGAACCTTGAAGCGCCTATCGCAGAAAACAACCAGTCCGAAGGTAACGGAAGTCTCCACAGACAAAACACTGTCGAGTGTCTAAACGCTGCCCGGCAGCTCGGAGCTCCCCTCCTATCTCGCAGCATAGCTGAGACGCATTGGCTCAGGCCCGCTAGACGAGCCCTGACGGTGGGCATTCCAACCAAGCTGAAGCGGCCTAAAGTTTAATTTGGCATTCAATGCCAAATTCATCACTACTTCAGAAGAAGACGAATGCACGCGGAAGCCTGCCATTCTGGCCACGCCAGCGCGGAGACCTTTCATAAAGATGTTCACTGCGACTGCCTCGGGGAGAGGATCTGCTGCCATCCCCGCAATAAGAGTTTCCAACTCTTGGACAAAGTCCACCAACTCCTTCTTGCCTTGTCGGGCAGCAAGGAAACGCAATCGCACGCGATACGCCTGATTAGTCGGCGAGAACACTCGCAGAAGCTGACGCATCAGCTCCTTCAAGGAGGGAAACGCAGCTTCAACCGAAGCACCGCACGTAAATGCCCATTCTCGCGCTCGGTCCCCAAGCTTGGAGATAGCTAGCGCCACGCGCTTCTGCTCGTTTTGGAGCATGGCGGATGCCAGAGTCATCTCGACCTCTCTCACCCAGAGAAGAGAATTCTCTCCATCCTTACCCTCAAAGGTCTTAACGCTCCCCACGAGCGGCCTGGATCGGGAGGAATCATCCGTCGTTGACGGTGACGTCATAGGCGCAATTGACGCTGACAGCTTCTGCTGTAACATAGCGTTTTAATAGTTTGAAAACGCCTTCAGGCGCGCGCTCATCGCTTCAGGTCCTTGCGAAGCAATGTGTTGTACGCCCTCAGGGACCAGCAGAGACATTAGCTTATCAAGCCCGTCCTGCATGCCCAGAAGCAATTAGGCAAATTGCTCCATCCACAAAGAGGATAAGTCGTAACGGCTTAGGCGTAGATAGACTACGAGTGCTGCCAAGTGCAGCGGGGCTGCCGTAGCTCTTTGCTTAGAGCTTCTAAGGTCACCGACCTTAAGATCCATACCAGAACCAGTATGAGTGTAGCGGATTGCAATCCGCTACCTTCAAGAGCACTTAGAAATCTTAACCAAGGAAAATGCACTCTTCGTTTAAGATTGAATATGCGTGATTTGCAGCAGAACCACCTTAATCTAAAACCTTAGGTTTTCCTGGTCAGCGTGAAAATCTAATTTACATGCACAACTACTGGCAGTCCCTGGCTTCGTGTTACGGTGTAGCCACACCATTGTGTGATTACGCCGACTTGTGTACTCCACATCTTTGTACGGTCACACCATCTTGTGTGACCCACCCTTTTATAACACTGTACGTTGCAACCCCGTTACAGAGAGCCCACGAGAGCCGGCCGTTGAAATATCGTCCTTCGCAGACAATACTTAACTTATCCATTTTCACTCGTAAAGGTTAGTGGGTTGACAGGCTCATCAGACCTGATGCCAATATCTGGCGACGCGGAAGAGATAATCTAATAAAGAAGGTTTAAAGGACATTGCTGATCATCCTGGCAACATTGCCCTGGCGCCACTGCCGCTTATGACCTGGCACACAATCAGTCTATCTCTCGCAGGACTTCCTTATTGCAGCGGACCTCCGGAAAGCGAGTGAAGTCGAACCTGTTTCACACACAAGATTCTGTTGGTTGCTGTAACGGGATTACACGTACTTTGGTATCAGGGGTGTGTGTCACACGAGATAGGCATGGTGTGACTACATCCAAACAAGAATACGGTATGTGGCTAGATTGCCAGTAGTTATGCACGTATTTATATAAATTCAGGAAAATTTAAACATTTAAAATTAGGCAGCTTTGTCGCAGATAAAAACAAATAAAAATCAGTTTTGAATTTAAAGCGAAGAGTCTATTAGCTCTAGTCAAGGTACTAACTACTCTTGGTCGTATCGGTTCTTGTAAAGAACGAAAGGTCAGTGACCTAAATTACGCTTCCTCAAGCGCAAAGCTACAGCAGCCCCGCTGCCGTTGCTACATCAATTAGTTCATGGAAATGAGCACGCTGTAAGCAGCAATAACTTGAGGTGATTGAATTCCACCCTGGCGACCATATTGTGTTTTGTACTAAACATCGAATTGCGCTCTGTTTAGAAGTCTGCTGTACGAGATCTGGCTTTACAGGCTGTTAGACAGGAGCCTCCTTCTCACCCAGTGCATTAATTGAATGTGAAACTGTGTAATTTGTGCGTACACCAACATACGAATCTAGTATCGATCTAAGCTAGACAGAATTCTAAATATGCGTCACTCTCGAGACTATAGCATACTTTTCGCGAGAGGCTAGTTCCGCCTCTGGTTGGTGCATACAAATCCAACCTTTATGCATCAACATCTAAATTTCTATATCGTGGTGCACGGTAGACGCAAAAGTACTCTGTAACTGTCAAATAATATATAAAACAGTCATGCTACCTTTTTGGGTATCTTGCCGCGCTTGATCACGATACTTTATGGGTACACGTCTCGTCTTCCTTGGCAATACTGGGTATGCATAAAGTCGTGCTTAATGACGTCACATCAAAGAGTAATGCATGGGTGGTCTATTGATTTTCGAAAATTTCTAACTGCCTGTTACATTTAAAATATATCAATCCGTCTAGTGGTTATACTTGACAATGAATATTTTTTTCTGCCCAGGCAGCTTTGAGTATCGCTGCAAACCAGAAATGTTTATCAAACTCGCATAAATGACGTTTAGGAGCTTTTTTTATGACGCGATCCTCTGTCGTAAAAGATGTGTCATTTATTTGTATGATTCGTTGAACTTGTATCGTAACAATATGAAGCCATGCGCAATGAACAAACAAAATTCAGTGCCCATCTTACCTTTCCAACAATGCACAAACATGTTTAGGTTGCAGCTCCGTAAGTCTACATGTTTTTGTCCAACACAAATGTTTCCACTCTCTCTTATGTCTCTTCTTCTTCCTCAAGAATTTCGGTAGCCACACATGTACATGCGTTTGAGATATGCTAGATTGTGGAGCCACCACATATGTCGGTGAACAATCTCATTATCATGGTCGATTGTACGGACAAAGACCCGCTGCACTCTCCTATCACGTAGTGAACTTGGGGCTATTATTGCCAGCAACAGACCATTCACATAGCCCGATGGGTGAATCGTGAAGCCAAATACTCTAATGCTGCGCTGACTGAGGCTTTACAATTGTAATAGTAGATTCGGTCAAGCGTAAATGTTTAATTTAATGAACTTGCCATTCTCACCCTATCTTCTATTCATCAGATCAAGAAATGGCCACTCTATTACGGTCAAATTGGCGCTAGTGTCGTGGCATAATAGTCTGGATGTATATTGGCTAAATGATGAAAGCTGCGTTGTGCAAACACCCGTTATAAGCTGATAATTAACCCACTCCGCAGTAACAAGCGCTGATTTAAGCTGCAATGAGCGTAATAGGTTCCCTGACTCAAATTCGTATATTTCCAATCGCGATGCAACACCACGAGAGCACACTACGAACAAAGATCCCCAACAAGCGACAAGCGTTTGTGCCGCAGTTGCTGCCTTATTTGTACCAGCGGTTGTAATAGCTCCTTGCTTGGGATTCCTACTAAGGCTTTTGCAGCTTGGCAGCATCGTCCACTCCAAAATACCCGCTGAAGAAACAAATACGTACACATTGCCTTTCCTTGTTGCAACCACTAGCTTTTTGTTGCAGTCAGAGAAGCTAAGGCTCGTGATCCGTGGAGCCATGAGTACTTTTGACAAAACCATTGTTCCAAATTTTGCAAGCTCTGAGTCTTCATGAGAGTCCAAATATTGTAAGCGTAATCTTCCATCTACGGTCCCAATGGCCACCATGTGACCATCGCTCGAAAACTTAACAATGCAAACAGGAATTCCGTCGTACACTGTCGAAATCAGAGTCTGTGCAGCTGTAGCATGTTCACGGCTGTCTTCTGGTCCAACCAGCACTTTGTATAATAAACAACCAAACGCAGTACCCACTACTAACAAGAATTCACACTCCGTTTGAAATCTCTTCATGACATCCATAGAAGTCACAGAATATCGCAAAGATAATTTCACGAGCACTTTAAAATGATCACTGCTGTATAGCACTACACTTCGTTCGTGTGCTGTGGCAACCACTTCTCCTTTACTTGTCCAACACTGGCAAAAGCTTAATGACTTCTCCACCACAGGCGGCAGCACCTTAAGTACGCGAAGCCAGCTGTCAGACACATTTTGGTCGTCATTTGATCCAATCTGGAACACAACCAGCTCTCCATTCGCACTTAAGACACTACAAAGTCCACATAAGTTTGCTTGTGGTGCAGCTAGCGTGCCATTCCATGTCGGAAACGGTAGTAAACCCTCTAACTTGGCCGAGCTTACCCGCAGCTCGGCGTCGGCCATAGAACCTTGCTATTGTGTTCTACTGTACCGCAAAGTACGGTTTCATGACTCCATTATTTCTAAAAGCTGTTAGAAAACAAGCCGACTTACTACATGTAATTTAATTGATATTTATTCCAGAATGGCACCATATGTTAGTCGTTGCGTTTCCATTGATTATGTTATAGATTAAAGAGTAACATCAGTATGGGTTCCCCCACTGATCGGAAAAAGGTACACGCTGTGTGTCACAAACATCACTTTGATTCCTTGTCTAAGGCACATCCCATCTATTTATCGAACCATCTGTACTCGCCCATCTGTTCCGTACGACTTTCGCGTTCATTCAATAAATTGTCAAGCTGGTTTGAGGACTACACTTAGGGTTGGAACTCTTCGAAAAATCGAGGTTTACACTCATGGAACATTCAGACGAGGCGAAAGTTCATAAAAACGACTCGAATGTCGACTGAACCGAAGGGCATCAATTTCTAATGCTGAGAGATGGGAAAAAGAGACGCTTGAAGAAGTCGAAACATTGTGCATGTTGACTTCATTCGTGAACTAACTGAAAAGAAGCTGAATAGTCACTGAAACTTCTAACGGATGCGTGCTGCGGTATGTGAGCTTCGTAGAGGAAGGAGCGGTACCCGAGCGCTTAGCAACTTGCAGATGGCAGTGACAACAAAGTCCAAAGTAGTAAGCACGGATTTGAAATTAACAGCTCAATTTCGTAGCAAATGGCGCTTTGGAGCCAACAGAGAGTGTTTTGGTAGACAAGACAATATCGAGTCATGGACTTTGGTGTCAGTGGCTGGCATTGCTATTATGACAAGTAACGAGACTCTATGTGAAGCACGAAAAGATGAGGAAATTGGTGCTACACATGGCAATTCTAATGTGTATGATATGAATGATAATAGCGACAAAATGTCAATTTACTTTGACGCAGCGTATGAGCCAAAAAAACTGCTTGGCTCTGGCACTTTTGGCGTTGTGATGCAGTGTGCACATAAACAGACTGGACGTGTTTCGGCGGTTAAGATGATTCAAGATGTGCTTGAAAATCAAGAGGAGGTTAAGCGCGAGAGGATGGCACTTGAGCGATTGGAACGCGCTGGCGGACATGATTGCATTGTTGGCTACGAACGCACTTACAATCACGATGACTTTCACTATATTGTGCTCGAGTACGTTCCAGGAACTTCACTTTACTCATTCTTGAAAGAAAATCGTAGTCTCAACACTACGTTATCATTGCATCTTGTATCTCAATTGGCCAGTGCATTGCAATTTATGCACCACGAAGATATTGTTCACCGTGATCTCAAGCCTGAAAATATCATGCTGGAGGAAATTACGAAAAATGGCGAGAATGTCAAGCTGAAGATCATTGATTTTGGCTCTGCTGGACGAGTATCTCAGCCGGAATCGGAGAAGGCACACACCACAACTCTGTCTGGAACTCGCTGTTACTGGCCACCTGAAGCTCTTCAGCATCCAATGATGACTACGGCTATGGACATGTGGGCGCTGGGATGTATTTTATACATTCTCATCTCTGGACGACACCCATTCGATCTGACTGGTCATTCGACTGAAGATGATGTCTTACGGAGAGTAAAAGTCGAGCCAGTATCTTTTCTTCTACCTGTCTGGCACGAGGTTCCGATTGAAACGAAGGATCTGATTCTTGGATTACTTCAAAAGGATCCGTGTGATCGCCTTACAGCGGAACAAGTGCTTGAGCACCCAGCCATGGTTGGTATTAAGAGTATGACGTAATGACTGCAATATTTGGACAGTTTAGCATAATTTGTATTAAACATTTTTGGTATCTGTGAAGTGAAATATTTCACTTGTTCACTCCTTTCATTCGTCCACGTAATATAACATTTGTACCAAATTCTCCAAGGGAGACGCTGGGAGCCAAATGGTGCGTGTTTTCACGTTGCGAATACACAACCAAAGGACTGACGTGTTGTGTAAACTATTACAGCAGCAGACACAAGCGTGTTTGGATGAGTGGCGCTATAAGCACCGTCTACAAGATGCAGCTTGTTTTAGCCGCGACTTGCAACGCGAATTTCCATTAGATTTGCAGAAGCCACCGCTGGCTGCACAAGCATTTAACACACGGTTTGCGGTGCGTCAAGACGCAAGCTGGTCTGGTTCAGACCAGCTTAGCTTAGACAAGTTTCGACGAAGGTTAGAAGAGTATAATTGCGAAGAATACGGTCCGTCACCGAAAAAAAAACAAAAGATTATCTTTGAAAAAGTCGATCACGTTCGCGAGCAGATCAAGAGCAATCAGGATCTTTTAAGGAGGCTGCAAAGCAAACTTCGTGGTGAGAAAGATCGCGTTCGGACGAAAAGTATGTTTATGGATAGAATCAATCCAATTGTGGGGCATCACAAACCCTTTGAAAGGTCCAAAATGGACAAGCTAGAGACGACAAAAAGTCCTGATGAAGAAAAGGTGAGTGAAAACTAAATGGGGTAATATTCATAGTCTGACAGCATCACTGATACCAGAAGAACAAGTCTGTTGAGCCTGGCAACGGTGATGACGAGAATCTTGAAAAACAATCAACGATTGACAACAACTGTAACAAAAATGAGGAAAGCATTGTTGCGAAGTCTCGAAACGAAGAGATTGCAGCGTTAGAAGGTGAGATGCAGATGTCTGGACGAGAGGGAAAGTCAGAGAAGTCAAAGTGTATGATACTTTATTGATTTAATCGTAGATAACCTACGATCTCAGCACCTGTCGCGCACGTCCAAAGCCGACGAGCTCTTTTATGCCCGTCTTGCAAGTCGGGAATCAAACGTCCGTAGCCTGCTTTTGCTTTGTATTGGACTCGATTCGCTGCTAAAGATATGTGTTTGCTTATATCTGAACTTTGTATGACACAGACAATATTGGAGGAGGTTCTAATTGAAAGTCTGTACGATATTGTACCAAACGTTTTCAAACAAGAGGTGGAGAACTCGCGACACAAGGAGCTACCACCAGAGCTTCTTCAAATTGTTGAAAATGCGTTGCACGAAGGTTCTATAGAGGAAGTTCTCGTTGAGAAATATAATGTGACCATTACGCGTCGGCATTTGCAGTGCCTGTTGCCTACAACATGGTTGAACGATGAGGTTCGTGTGGTCATAGATCGTTCTCGAGAATGAAAACTCATCATTGTGGGATTTGTGTCTTTAATTAGGTGATTAACTTTTACCTTCAAATGATGAGTGAGCGCGATGAAGAACTGGTCAAGGCTGGTCATTTGGCCAAGCGCAGTCACTTTTTCAAT
Organism: Plasmopara halstedii; assembly: GCF_900000015.1. NCBI lineage: Eukaryota > Oomycota > Peronosporomycetes > Peronosporales > Peronosporaceae > Plasmopara > Plasmopara halstedii. The sequence continues at coordinate 671,779 of NW_020189861.1, forward strand.
TCATTTTTCTATACCAAGGTGTCAGAAAACGGCTACAATTACATTAATGTCCGTAGATGGACGAGGAAGGTTTGTCAAATTAATGGTATCGTGTGTTGTTGATGACTTCTTATTATTGTATCCTTGCTTAGATAGATGTGTTTGCCATGGACAAGATTTTCTTTCCAATAAATGTTGCCAATGTAAGAATCATGTCGAGCTACTTTTGTTGTGCCTACAGTTGACATTATTTTTTTCAAACAGATGCACTGGTGCATGGCTGTGATCTTTATGACGGAAAAACGCATTCAGTACTACGATTCCATGCACGGAAGCGGTGCTTCGTGTCTCAAAGTGCTTTTAAGGTACTGAGACACCAGAGTCTTGAACATCTTACGACAAAGTGACTTATTACCACGTGATCCTTTAATGTAGGTATTTGCACGATGAGTCAGAGCACAAAAGAAAAGAGAAATTTAATGATGAAGGTTGGGAACTAGTGACCACCACATTTGATACGCCTCAACAGAAGAATGGGTCCGACTGCGGTGTTTTCTCGTGTATGTTCGCTGATTACCTTTCTTTGAACAAGGTTTGGAATAATTTCATTTGACGCTTTCAAAAAAAAACTAACAGAAGTTCTGCAATTGATAGCCGTTATCGTTCGTTCAGAAGGACATTCCATTTCATCGACACCGAATGGTACTTCATGTTAGCCGAGGTTATATTCCGCTCGAGGAAGACGGGTTATAGAGTACACTACCGGAATGATACTTGAGTGAACTTAAAGCGACACAAGCATCAGCACAGTAGATGCAGCGGAACCAACACAACAGATTTGGGCCTGTAGCTGCTCTGCTACTTTATTAATTACGCTACTGTAGCTCGTGGGGTCTTCATATATACGTGCATCAAGAAGCTTGCGCGTTAGTAAAAAATGTCGTGGCTTACTTTATCTTAAAGCCTTCACTGCGCAAGCAGGCCTTGTGTGCCTCGATAAGTTCCTTGCATTGATCCTCACCGTTCTTGACAATGCATAAGTCACGTGCTTGTTTTGTAGTTGGACATGAGCAGCAAATTTTCTTGCCAGACTTGCCTAGCACAGGACCGTCGGTTGCTCGTAAGCTGCACTTCGTTTCAGCCATTATTTCTCTTTTTTGGCGTTTTTGAACTCTGTGGTCTAGGAGCCTATTCCCGTTTTTCTCACGTATGTGTATTTTATATGTATCGAATATATTGCGTTTCCAATGCAGAGTATGAAAGGAATTTCCAACTCAAATATTGTATGAAGATTATCCTCAATGATCTTAATAAACCTTCATGTAGTAATTGCGCGACCTCGATCTGCACGGTCTCAAGTTATGGTCAAAAGCGTTTCGCGTTTGATAGTCAACAGTCACAAATATTGGCGACTTTTGAAAAATCGCGCTTGAGGGTGCAACAGTAGTTTTTTTACTTTAGAATCACTTGTTATTGAAAAAATAGTTTCAAGCACTTGTTCTATAACACATTCTATCTTCTTATGCTGTCTCTTCCTTTCTACCTCTCCTTTCATAACACAACTAGCTAGACAACTAATCACGGTTGAGGTTCAAGGCAGGAGTGCACGAATCCAACATCTGTGCGTCATCAACACAAACTCCTCTAGTAGAAAACCCTGTGTGCAAAGTGCACTGCAACTCGAAGACCAACATCTTTCATACTTCGATTTACACCCACAGCCAAGAACCATATCGAATGAACGAAGTTGTTTACAGTTCACATTTGGCGATGCATTTAATTATTAGCATCTTGACCGCGCTAAGGTGCAAAGCCTTCTCGGTTCGTCAGGTGTAAACCCGCTGACACATCACTATAAGGATACATTTTTTATTTCTTTTATTTTTATGGATCGCTGGAGCAGGGTGAGACATTCATGTATCGAGAGCTGTTGTCTGGAGAGAGGGAACACACTCCGGCTGATAGTTAAATCGGCATTCCACAGTCATCACAGCCTCGGCAAGTAGCAGAGCGGGTGGAAGTCGGTCAACATGCAAATCAATTGTACGTAACTCGGACATCAAACTATACTGCTGTAGATGCGTGGATGTTACGGTTCATGTTTTCCAGATACCCGTGGGAAAAACGCATGGCAACATCAAGGGCGAGGCGGCAGATAATTTGGTGAAACGGGGTCCGCGATAAATATAGAGATAGAGCAGCGAGGCTGCCGTAGCTTAGCGCTTGAGGAAGCGTACTTTAGGTCACCGATCTTTCGTTCTTTACAAGAACCAAGTATGAGTTAGCGGATTGCAATGCGCTTACTCCAAGAGTGATTATTGCCTTCCCAAGACTAATTGACTCTTAAGTTTAAATTCAAAACTGATTTTTATTTATTTATTATCCTAATATTAAAAGTTAAGATTTTCCTATATACACTAAATATATATAGTAAAATCCAAATACATGCATAACTACTGGCTACCTAGCCCCGTACCGTACATTTGTTTGGGTGTGGTCACACCATGCACATCTCGTGTGACACACGCCCTTTTGATTAGGGTTCGTGTAACCCCGTTACAGATAGTAATATAGTAAGATGGCCGACATTGGGCTAACCTTAGCCAATACATGAAGGTAGATCTATGTACCTTCTGTGTCCATTGTGGGAATTGATAACAAGAAGTTGCAGTATGGAGTTACCAAATGCATATGTAACAACTTATATGAAGTCACAAACACGTTTTCTGCATGGAAATTTATACTGGTGACGAGACCGACGTGTCTCAGTCTTTCAAAGTGGGTGGCGTAGGCCAGTCACTTCTACTGGATACTTTCCACTAAGAATGAAGTTCAAGGTTGTCGAAGTTTGAGCTCCGCACACTCAAGATCTTGCATCAGTTAAAAGTGAGGCTCAACATCAGAGATTCTTGATTTATAAATCAGAAACTCAAGATCTTATTAGTAAAACCTCTAGTGGCCCAAGGGATATTTTGCATGTAGCTAGGAACCATAACTCATTTTAATTCAGCTGCAAATTTACCTTTAATGTATCAAGTCGTTTTTTTCTCCTTCAAGTCGGGACTGTCCTTCTCCCTTCACGTCGAGATTGCTTTCTCGTCGCAAAGCGTGTGTGTTGTGTCTGAGGGACTGTTTGTGAACAGTGCCTTCTTACAGCTATATTAATATAAGTCACTGCTTTTTACCTCCTTATGTAAGTCAACGTCTCGCTAGAAGTGAGCAACACGCGGTGAAGTATGTCAGCTGACATAAGCTTTCCCAAGTAAGTGTGTGTTCAATGACGGGTAATTCCCGGTAAACCAAGGACATAATTGAGTTCTGAAAGTTGAAACTGTGTGAACGTGCCAGATGCAATGAGCTACGAAATACTGTAGAGGAAAAGGTCTATTAGCTGCTGAGCAGATCCATGGTACTCGCACGTATTTCATATGCCATAGCACATAGGGTCGGGCTCACGCACACGGGCGTACAGCGAGTCCCTTACGAGGAAACGTCGAGCTCCAGCGGCCAACTGAAAGTGAACTAGGTTCTGTTGTACCTTGCAAATCGGACCCAGCTCTATAAACGGGTCCTCTTCAAGAGAATTCAGGCTCATTGTTCACGATCGTTGGTTATTGATTTGAACGTTGCCGGTAGTATGAAGCTTATGACATTTTAATAATTTCAAGAGCGTCATCCAATTATGTACGACGCGTGATTGTAAAAAAGTTAGCTGTACGCGAAGGAATCTAAAATGCCAAAATCAGATACGATATTTGTGCGTCTTGACACGAGACCTAGGGTGCAAGTGCTGCAGGCGTGCTACAACTTTCAGCAAACTTTGCAGACTACTTCAGCCTGGCACAGATCTAGTCCTAGAATCGGACTCTGAAACGATCGCGTCATTGGTATGGTGTGGTTGGATCGCGAGCCATCAAGCCGAAAGCACTAAGTGACACGCGCTTCTCTCTTTGTGAAGCTTTGGCGAGTTTATAGATTATCCCTGCCAGGAAATAGAAGCGACTTTGGTGTGGACACGGAGCTGCAAAAGAATATGTACAAAACATGTGATTATTCGAGTAGTCTAGCAAAGAAATTGATAGGTGCTTGAGATTGATTTTAAAAGGCAGTGCAACGTGATGCAGGAAAGGTAGAGAGTGTGCTGCGGATACCAGAGTGTGAACGGGAAGAAGACAGTATGTCGTGGGCTATGCCAATGCCGATGAGTAGTGAAATCGACTGAACATCGCACGATCTTTTGAAGTTGAAAGGCGATTGTATGCCGCCTATAGAAAAGCGAGGCTTTCAAAATTGTAAATCGGGTCCATCTTTGTCGCAATATGACAGGTGTGACGGGCCCACTGAGCGGAGCACGGATAAGCTGCAGTAATGTTTATTCACTCGTGAATGGTGTGATCGGGTTAGTCTTAAGCTGTGAGTAATTCCTCACTACCTTTTGTAGAAGCTTGCACAGAGCTGACGAAGGTATTGTTTTCCAGCATATAAAAGAAATCACGAATGGAAGGGTCAACGAAATGATATAACTGGAAACGGACCCTAGTTTGACATCCGCCGTGGGAGAATCTGTCACAGAGGACATCTACAGAGCGCTGAGTGCAAAGGTATGTGAATGGATCTATCGATTCCCTTCTATCCATTGTTAAAGGAGGATCACAACCTGGTTCTGAGAAACCCACCACACGCGTGTGACCCTGGGTCGTGGCGTCATAAAGTTGGCCTGGCTCCCGAACCGAATATTGCGTCACAGAGCAAAAAAGCTTAAAAAGAGAACAGTGCGATGCTATCGACGGTTTCCTGTGTTCAAAGGTTAAAGCGGGCTTGGCGAAAGGGTTAGTCTCCTGACTCGGCGTGGAATCTCAGGGTCAGAAAGATTATTTAGTGGCAAGTGGTGAATTGTACACAGGCAAGAACTACAGTTCCGGTACAAAAGCGGGTTGTTGAAAATGCACTGCTGAACAGCATAGTGAGCTGCACTGTATTCATTGGGCTTATGATATTCGTCTGATGAGATTACAATATCCATCTGACTTCGGTTAAGGCTCTGAGCAAAATGTCTGATTAAAATACAGAGACTGATTGATGGCAAAGCAACGTTTGGCGGCGTAGTGACACATTTATTTAGACAGCATCACGGCTATGCCCATGCCTACTCCGACGATTCGTTCATCCGTGGTCGTGTAGAGAACGGGAAGTCGGGTAACTACATTTATGATTTGCAAGCGCTGCTCGACCAAATGTGTGTTCACAAACACTGACAAGCACGCCTTTGGCGCCGACCAAGTCGCTTTGGTGAGTTTCTTTATTGGCAGATCCCGCAAAAATAAAACCAAGAAATATTGCTATTGCCTGCGTCCCATGAGGACTTGAGAAAATGGCTTGGCATGACCAATAACCTGTATACGTACAGTGCAAACGACGTTGTACGGATCCTCCTCCAGCGTCTTACGAAGATATCAAACGATGTTGGGGGGCTTTAGAAGCACAGGTCTTGAGGGATGAGAAAGAAAGTCCGAAATGTGTCTGAGTTACGTCTCTTCCAAATCAAGACCAGCAATTTCGCGTTGTCTGTATTATTTCAGCCTTTGCAATGGACAACGTTTTACTTCAAGTAGATAGATGCCAACGGGCAAGATTGTGTGATCGCGTGGGAATGATGCGGTGATGAAGTACGACCCCTTTCACGAAAAAAACCATTTTGCTGTGATGCATGTCTTCGTCAAGTTCAGGGTACACATTTTCGCGTCGCCTCGACTGCGAATTGCTGCATGTCTCATAGGTTACGTCGCCAATTACTGAGATGATATATGTAGCGTATAGGTCGGATGCAACATGCGTTGCGTTGCATTGCCGAAATCTTTTTGAGTTAAACTGTTTGCAAATCTAGATGTCGCTTTATTAAAACGCAAAGTCGCATGTCTGTACCGCTATGCCTTTTCAAAAGGTTTGATGTATTATAGCGCTGACCCAAATAATACTCAGCGGGAAGTGGTGCTTCACGATGAAGACGTCAAGTACTGAATACTGTACGACTTCCTTGAGTGGTCAGCTAGAAAAGACAAACCGCTCGGGGATCGCTATGTATTGGTGGCTTAACATGTAAACGTGGGTAAACAAATATGTTCGAATGTGTTCAATGCAACAACGCCGCACACGAAGGCACTTTTGGCCAGCCTACCGGTTCCGGCAGAGCGTAAGTAAAGAAATCATATTTGAAAGATGCATCAGCCGATATCAGCGCTGTGGTCAATGAACCGTCTGAGCAAAATGGCTCGTTTGCTGCTGCCAGAGTCAGTGTGACCGGTGAAAATACAGGTAAGCTGTTATTTGACAGAGTACTTAGCCAATTTGGCTTGTGCGGCAGGGCTGCCGTAGCTCTTTGCTTAGGTGGAAGCTTACTAAGGTCACCGACCGTACGTTCAATACCAGAACCGGTACAAGTGTAGCGGATCACAATCCGCTACCTCCAAGAGTACCCAAAACCTTAACCAAGGCAAATACGCTCTTGCGCTCAAGATTTAAATTGCACTAATTTGTTTTATTTGCCTATATCTTAAACCTTCGGTCTCCCCAATTAAATTGTAAAGCCTAACCAATCGGCATGACTATTGGCAGTCCAGTCACGTATGGCTTCTTGTTACGGTGTAGCCACACCAATGAGAGTAGCACACCGCCTTGTGTAATCCACACCTTTGTACGGTCATACCATCTTGTATGACCCAACATTCTCTACAAGGGTACGTGTAACCCCGTTACAGCTAGCCGGTAGCCATCGTGTCGAATAGAGATCCGCACATCCAGCAAACTTTAGTAAACGTTTTCAACGGTGCTTGGCGCCAGCTTGGATATTTCAATCGCTTCCAAGAGCAAAGATGGTCACATGGAACGCATAAAGTGCAGTGTAGAGAATATTCTCCTGATCGTATGCGTAAAGAGAGAAGCTAGCTGTTCACACTCACTACGTTAAGTTGAAAACGCATTGAATGCCTCTACAGGCTAAACCTCATTTTACATTAATAATTTGTCGAGGCCCGGATGTCTTTGACCATTTCACGTAGTGGCTTGATTTTTGGGGGAGGGGCTGTTGATCAAATTTGACTCGCTAATAACAGCCCAACCACACATCGCAAAGCGATAAGTAATTTATCTCAATGACATTAATGGTTATGGGTAAGGTGCTCAACACTGAGGATGAGAGCCAAAATTGCTGAAATTAAGTGACGATAAAAGAACCAGGCGACACACACACGATTACGTTGCGGGGCATCGGTTTTTCCATACGCAGTTTACCAAACTACACATGAAGTATATGCGGTCATCATTGACCACACATCATCGAACCGCTCACGATTGTGGCTATGAGAGTGCGAACACTTTTTCTCTTCTCTTCTTTTTTTCTTGTTTTGCAAACCATTTGAATGTAATTTTTTTTCGCAGACGGGGTGATGATTGCATCATCTCCTGTAGCAAAGCTACCTCTACTTGGATGCGGCCAAGTGGTTATTGATATGTGAGGGTCGGCAAAGCGATGGCTAAATTTATCGAGCAAATCGTAGATTTTGCTCATCTCAGACACTGATCTACACCGGGACTATCGAAAGCCAATGTGTCCCCATAACAAAAAGAGCTCACGAGATCCAGCCAGCCGTGAAAGATTCGATCTCCGGCGGGACAAGTGAAGTCCAATATTTATGCGAGGCCTTCGCTAAGCCGGCAGTTATCGAAGGGCAGAACCATTGCCTGGCAAAGTGAAAGGGCACCCGCATCTGGAACCCTCTTTAGAGCTTGATGTCTTACTTCGGCATGATTGTTCGATGCTGTGGATGCTTACAACCTACCTAATTTACAATCGGCATCGATTCTTCTTTGAGATGAAGCAGCGTCGCACGCTTCAGCACGCTTCCAAGTAGTGAATTATGACCGACCTTCTAGCGAATGGAACTCTTGGTCTATGGCTGCTAAAGCTGTCTCATCGAGACAAGCGGGGCTGGTGATAATGGGTTGAAATATCTCGCCTACGTCAAATTTTAAAGGTTAAAAGATGAGCGTGTCATGGTGCATAAGGCAGCCTTTGCTTTGTTGAGACTGATTGATGACAATTTGCAATGGGTGACACGGATGGCTTGTATCACCTAGTACGCAACTGAATCTGATGACCAGCGGTAGTTTTATCAGCCTTTAATACCAAGGCACATTTCTCAAGCACAGAGGGTGGTCCTTAAGAGTGATTGTCTGTAGGCTCAGAAATCGCTAGTGGAACGACTTCCATACGTCCAATTCACCGTGTGTTAGCGGAAGGCCCGCATCCAATGATGTGTAAGGGCTCAGCGCCTCTGCAGCAAGCAACTTAAGAGGCCTTAACACCGTAATCACGACGTGATGTAGACTTGTCATGTCTCTGGTGCATTATGAAATGCACGTGGACCCTGGAGCCAGGCTCAGCTCGTTGGCGACAACCCATCATGATATCATTATATCTCACCGAAAGGTTAGAAAACTTTGGCATGTCCTTATCGTTAGGCGGAAACATCGTACTCCAGATCTCCCTTCGTTTTTGCCTCTGATTAATGCCTGCTCTCTTTGACAGTCGTGCATCGTGCGTTATTGTACGTCGTTCTGAGACCAAATAGGATATTTTCCGGCTTCACGAACCCGGAACATTGCTTTTGATAACTAAAAACCCTGGCTGGGAGTCTCGACTCTCCGAAGAAAGTCCCCCTTTTAGCGTTACAATTAGTTCTGGCCTCCACAAACTACGGTTATTATCAGTTTTGTCTGGTAGGACGCCAGTCGCCTGCTAGAATTCGACTTTTCCGTGGGATGTCGTCAGTTGACCCAGCGCGAGAGCATCGTCTGCAGCTCTCATCCGAGAGAGAAGGGGGTAAACAGGACGAAAGATCTTGGTTTTGCCATTGGTGTGATATCTACGAGTTCAACAGTATCAGCTAAGTATCTAAAAGATTGCTTTCTTAACCCTCAGCTGAAACAATCTGGCATGCTCATAGAGCCTTCACCTACCGCGATTTGAATAGCTTTTAAGGGATGAGGTTGTTCAATTAATTCGACACCTACCGCCCCTTCAAAATGTTGATGGGCGCTTAGGTCTCGGAGCGAGCTGCATCTGTACGGTGACCCTCCATGAATTCGGTGATCGTTACTGTTTCTGAAAGAGGGTGTGCTACCATTTTGGAGATATGAATTTTCATCTGCTGGCCATAATCTTTGTATCTACGAGTGTGGACTCGATCGCAGACAGTACGCTTTGATAGGCGGTGGAAACAATAAAGTCGTAACTTCCTGAATCAATTTCCAGGTTTGAAATGCCTTCTAGAAATATAACACGTGAATGCCCATTCTCGCGCGCCGTCTTCAAGTTTAAGTATGCTTGTACGACAAATTGATACTTGTCATGAGCATGGCCGAGTTCATTGCCATCATAACTTTCTCACCCAAAAATTTATCCGTCTCTGCCCATAAAGAATTGTACGCACAGCATAGAAGGCATCACGGTGGCGGTGATGCTGGTTGAGCTCTCGCCGTAGCTTGATTGAAGTGCTCCTAAAACTAGATCACCAGCGTTTTTTCAGATTTGGCGATTACACAGTTATTGCTTTCAGTTCATAGCCGCCAATTTATTTATCTCTTCGGGACTAGCTAAATTCGAGCTAATAAAGCGTGCCTAGTTGTAGAAAAAAGAGATTGCCGAAGACTCGCGTGCAATCCTCGCAGCTGCTTTATTCATATGGGGTCTTGGCCGGCTTCCAATATAACGTTTGCTTCTCTGAAGCTGCATTAAATTTTGAGGCGACGCACTTTTCACCCAGCACGCAACTTAAGTACAATACGTTTTGGCGCTTGTGCCAGCATTGGGTACAGACAAACTTAACCGCTGATGATCTAAGTACACGCAGTACTCCTTAGCAGTGTCGATTGAAAGGGTTGATAAACGCTCTTTTGATCTCTATTAAGCAGAAGGCATGCATCCTAAGGCACAAAAGGCAACTTCTCATGTATAAATGGTGAATTACGACGTAATTGAGTCTACAAAACGTTGCGACTTTTTTGCTTGCAGACTGTCAAGCTCAACTCGATGGGCCATGACCAGATTATTGGTGATTAGTTGAACGTTGTCGTAAGGTTCGCGGCGGGGCTTCACAACTGCAGCTGAGTGTGGAACTGACGCAGATTAGAGGCAGCGCGTTAGATCGTATTGTCTTTGGTCAATAGTTTTACCGTACGCCTGTTAATGTGTGCGAAAGTGCCGTGTCGGGACTCGGGAATTCTCTGTGCCAATTTTTGTTGGAGACATCTAAGCTTTCTCGTGGAGAACAGCGTGGTAATTGTTGGCCACTATGGTCGCGTCTTTATCAATCGCTTATTTGACTGAGTGGGCTATACTTCTTATGCGAATCTTAAGGCACAGTCAGTTGCTACGGTTGGATAAGAAAGTTTCGGCTTTCGTGACGCGATGCATTCAAACGATAAGCTACGTGTGGTACTTATTTTGGTGAAAGAGGGTGTAACGAAGTAATGTCGCTATTATCCCTCGTTCTCAGAGCCAAGTTTACAAGTAGCAATGTATGTGTGACGGGGCACACGGCACCTTGCACAGAGGAAGCTTGACTTCCAAGAGTAT
>NW_020189861.1:682400-682834 GCF_900000015.1 Plasmopara halstedii
GTACAGGTGCTACCGGCTACCGAGCACTTTTATGAGAGCAATCCTCGAATCAAAAATACAGCATTTACAAGCGCACAGAACTTGGTTTGTACGCGCCACTTAGGAGCGAGACTGAGAGCCCCTAGGGAAACCAATTCCTGACTTTTCTAGAGTAGTTTTATAGTAAGGATTGATCTTATCAAGACTAATACTGAATTTACGTTTTCTCTAATCAGAATAAAAATATCTGCTTGACGTGACACTAACCGCCCGCAAGTATCACGATCCTCTCTTTTAGGGGGCCATACCTCGGTGCTGATGAATATTCACAGTGACACAAAAGTGCAACAAAATTTTCTCGTATAGTTGTTCAATACTGTTCATTTTGCATGAAAGCAACGGATTTTCCCGATTAGAGTCCGGTCTTCTATTTATTAGTACCGGACTCAAGCCCA
>NW_020189861.1:682844-699510 GCF_900000015.1 Plasmopara halstedii
TGAGTGTAGCAAATCGCAATCCGCTACCTCCAATGCCTTAACCAAAGCGAATAAACTTCTCGGTTAAAATTCAAAAACTGACTTTTATTTATTTTTATCTGCGGCTAAAACCGCTTAATTTAAATGTATAGATTTCACTAATTATATATAGTAAAATCTGAATACAGGCATGAGTACTGGCTACCTAGCGCACATACCAAATTCTTGTTTGGGTGCAGTCACACCATGCACATCTCGTGTGACATACACAGCCGTTACCAGGTTGCGTATAATCCCGTTACAAGGGCTGTTGCCAGTATTTAGTGAATGTAAAGGGATACTTCCACTCGCAAACTGAGTTTGATGCACATTCCTGCAAGATTGCTCTGATGCCGTGACCGGTTATAACAGACGCACCCTTGGCCTTTACCTCCCTTGATAACGAGACTTATCATGGCGCACTTCCCACTGGTGAGTACATGCAACATTATGCTTGTAACTGATTCCAATACGAGCGAAGGGTGAAATCAATCATTGATTGTCTAAATTTTACCGGGTAAGTACCTTTTGTAATATAGTGTCCTCACCCTTTCACTTTTCGTACAATTGTAAGAAATCAAAATAACACAAAACAATTATGCGATTCACATTGTTCTTAGGTCAATCCAAAGTTTCGAAGATGATGGGACTCTGTATCTTGCTGCACATCTATAGCATTATCTTGATGTCTATATAGTAGCTGTCAGGATTTAATAAATCGTAAACATCAGACTGGATGACTACTAGTCAGATAGCTACTAGCATCCGAAAGCTTAATCCTAGCGTGTGGGTTCGGTAGCTTTGATCTTTTTAGGCTGAAGCGTATGAAACCAACCTCTGTGCGTTCGTTAACACAGTTGAAGCCTCCTGTATGGAGAGTACATGGTAATCCTGTTGCATCAAGTGCATTTAAATTTGAGGCAGGCGCTAAGTGCACAAAGCTGCATCAATTTTCTCCACGAACAATGTCTCAGCTCATGACACTCGAGGGGCTGGGAACAATGTGGCGAGAGTTGGTGCTGTGTGAATGTTGTGTTGATTACAAATAGGCAGGTGTTCCTCAATCTCTGATCAAGAGCTTAATTTATCGTTGAATCATGACTAGCATTAAGCGCCTTTGCACTGCAACGTGACGACTTGATATTAAACGAGGGGGTAAATGTCCTACTATCTCCTTCGATTATTAGTTGAAACTTTCTTACACCGTCTAGACATAATGCGTGGGCGATTTGCTTCAACTCAACGAACGTTGATTATTGATCTTAAGGAATTCATAGCACACACAAGATAGCAAGTTAATGTAGTTTTAGCGGGAAGCAAGCTTGAGAATCATCGATTTAAATTGGCATTTCATTGAAAGCACGACTATCAATAGCTAATTCAAAGGATTTGGGATAAGACAATCATCTCGTGAGTCGTGTCAATGAATCATCTACGTGTTTGCGTTCAAATTAAGACGATTTCCACGCACTTGCTGCGGTGTCTACTGTCCATTGAAGGCTCAGTACTAACGGGTTTGAAACCCTGGTGACGCCTGATAAACTCCGCTAAATGAGATGTGATTGTTCGAGAGCCACGCGCTCATAACATCGCCCAAAAGCTGACCATCTAAACGCTTTACGCTTCTGTAGTCATCACGAGTCAGCCACACGTGTTCCTCACTGTCAATGTCAAAGCGAGTGACGTCCATGAAAGAAGAGTAGACATTCAACATTGCAGTTAAATTCCCATAAAATTCATCTACTGGGCGGAGCTGCGTAAACGGAAAACCAGCAATACCCAGCAGAACTAGTTCGTAAAACATGCGCTGAGTTTCATCACCAATGCTGTTGATAAAAAGCCATTGACCACTAAGAGTCTCTTTCATCAAAGAACTCACTAAATCGACAGCTGTTGCAGTTTCTGCTTCACAAGTACTTACAATACTGTCTGGAAAGTTGAGAAGACGACATCCACCGTAAAAATTGACAAGCGAACTTGCAGGACGGTTGAATTCAGGAAACACACCAACGTAACTGTCAGCCAGCACTTGAAACTTTGTAGCTTTCGTCTCAACGTTCCATGCTTTTGCTACGAACGTAGACCATAATTGAGCACCCAATGATCCAGCACTATATCCACCGATAACAATCTGCTCGGGATTTGGGTAATTGTCGAGTGCCCATTTAATCACTGCCATTGTGTTATTGTACCCATTCAAGTGCATGCCTTTGTTCTGACCCAAACATTGCTTGTTCTCTAATCCTTGACTGTACATGTTCTCAAATGGCTCGAGATACTTATTTCCCACAAATAAGTCGCCTGTACAATATGGTAAGTATACAATATTAAAGTCATTAAAGACATTGTCACCAAGATGACGATTCATAATTCCCTTTTCCGTCACAGTCGCTCTGGTACTGATCAAAGAATCATCGCCAAGTTGACATTGCAATGTAAAGTCACATGTGTATTTACCAACGCATGCGCCACCTCCTTGAAAGAAAAGAAGTAACTTGTTTTTCGATTGGTTGACAGCAGGAAATACCTGGAAGAAATACGTCGAATTCGATTGAAAGCTACTCACAGTGTCGGTATAGTCATCGAATGCACAGCGAGTTGTGCCACCGGGATATATGAATACACTACCATCGGTAGACGGAGATAGTGAGTTGATATCACACGTATTCGAGTCACTTATATGGCATTTGCTTAGGTGAGCAGAAGAGAGCAAGGGGAGAGTCAATAAAGCGATCACTGTTTTCGTAGCTTGTGCGTAGACGACCATGATGCCCAATTTGATGCGTAAGATGAGCAAGGAAAAATATGGAATGAGATCGCTATCTGATGATGAGTGATAGTACAAGCATTGGTATTAGTACCTCTTAGCTATTCATTGAACCAGAAGTTAAAAGGTCAACATTATGTCGGGCTTTACACATAAGGTACGGCCATTGCACACATGACACGATATTATGTAACTTAGCAGTTTTTTAAATCTTCGAAATAGCTTGAGATCTGTTGTTGTACCCCCGTTGAGTTGTGTACTCGATAGTATCGATGATCCTAGGATTACCATCCGGTGATACCATGTTCTTCCAAATAGCTTGTTGTATATTTACAAGTTATATACTGTAACTTCTGTAAATTATTGAAGTGCGATTAGGCTTAGAAAAAAGTCGACATGTAAAAATAAGATGCACAATATCGGATCTTTAGGTCTAGGTCAACGAGACTTTCGTTTGGCTACCAAGCATTGTATGGCTGTCATATCCATGTTCACATATCGAAGATGCACTGCGACAAACGCAGTCTCGATTGCTACGACACTGCGCAGCATTGAAAAGTACTGTATAAGTCTGAAGTATCGATTCGATAGTGCTGAGGGAAGGATAAAAGTTCCCAAACAGTGGCACGGCAGCGAGCTATTGGTTTGGTAACAGAGTATGCGTCACATGAAAGAATTTGAAGGAGTTTGCCTCATACAAGCTCATCAAAGCGTCCTTCTTGGAGGTCCTGAGCAAAGATAGGCAATCATGCTTGCATTGTGAATTAGCAGATTGATGGGCTGCCCTTCAGCTGTCGTGTAGTCTTTAAGATAAAAAAGCCTCGCCAACTGTGTCTGTTGTGACAGTTAGGCTAATTACTAGAGATTGAAAACGTTAGAAAATGTTATCAGACTATCGCGTACACTAAATGATGCACGTTCACTTTTCCGCGTTTCCACCCAGCTCTGACATATTGCTAAAAACGCAAGGCAGGTTGAGCAGATTCAAAGAAGGCTGCACTTTAATCACGCACGCCTACAGCTTGAGGTATAGAATGAAGCTGCTATTGCTTCCATATGGTATTGAACACTTGGTCACGTGGCTTATGTTTACGGTGCAAAATATCAATAGTGTCACTAACACAAGGTGCTTTAGAAATTACTTTCACCAACGGGGTACTGAGATACCTCAAATTTAGCCATCACCAATGATAAAGCATTGAAAACGTGGTTTAATTTAGGAATTCTTAGACATAGAAACGATCTACTTAGCATGATGCTCAACCAGCGAAACATGTACGTTAGGAGAAATTGAATATGTAGGCTTACAATTATATAACTTTTTCGATAAGAAAGGCTGCGATATTGTATTAGAGCACTGCATGGAAGAAAACGACGAGTGGACGCGCAACTTACACACCTTAGACATGATCTCCAGCTTTTTCTTCGTCCTAGTTTTTACCCAAAGATTCGGATCGGGAATAGCCAATAATTGTAATGCGTCCGGAAATGCTATCCTCTTCTTATCGATCAGCTGGCATGCTCGTTGTGCCCAAATCAATACCACAGGCCAGCTGATAAAAGGGATCACTGGACCATGTTGTGATATACTTGAAGATTCACTACCTCGTGTCACGCTATTTGTGGTTGCTTCGTTACAAATTCACTAATAATGCGTGCCTTGATCGAACGCAAAAGCCAAAAATTTGATAAAGCCCTCGAGGTGATGCCAGCCGTAAAATTTACACTTAGTACCTGTTAAAATCAATATATTTTACGGTGCCTCCGAAGTAAAATTTGTCATGGGCATTATCAAAGCATATCGTAGGCTATTATGGGTGGTACTATATAAACGTCTGGATGTTCTGTTGCTTGTTCAGTAAGGCGCACAAAGTGCCAAAGTGTAATGTGCAGGATTCAATTCAGTGAGTAGGCGGTCAGCGAGTTGCGATACTCGTCTTCCTCGAATCCAATCACAAGAATTCTGCCTCCGGTTGTGATTTTTAGGAATATGATAGCCAGACCGCCTACAAACTGGCGTAAACAGTCGAATCTGTCTTGACACAGCGTCCAGCCGTCGCTACCCGTATTCGCGTCCGAACATTTATCTAAGGCATTCTCAAACACAGGCTCCGAAAGATTAGCAGAAAGAAGTTTTGATGATACTGTCCACCCTAATTGAATTAAACCTGTGGCCAGCCGGCCCGGCCCGCCAAAGTTGATGCATATACTTATAGAGAAGCTCACTCAACACAGCCGCATGTATATTGATTGGAGAATGAAGCAAGACTGGTGGTAAGTGCGCCAAAGAGTCCATATTCTCTAATTACGAGCAGCGAGGACCACTTGATGCTTGCGTACAATCCAGCGGACAAAGTGACAATAATAGAATACTATGTTTGTAGCATCGCTCGCTGTCAGAGCCTTCATTAAAACAATCACGGAGATACCTTGGCTGTAACTAAAAACAAGAGCATCAGCGTAGGCCACCATGTAATCGGCTTGCTGCTGACTTTGAAGCGTGCTCAGTCCCTACAGTCGGGAACACGTTCTAGCTATTTCCAGCGCGATGGCATCAAGGCACAATTCTAATATCCGACACTGAAGGAGGCATGCACGCTGGTTTCTTTCTATCGTTATTTCAAAACGCAAACACAACGCTTGGCAAGCTCGATTTGTGACCCGTTGTATTGACAAACAGCAAGTCCTCGCGAACAAGGGACAAGTCATTTTCATTTTGGCTGTAAGATTTTGCTGCCTTCGTAGATACACGACTGAGCAGTCAGTGTCAAGAACGTATCATCAGCCAGAGAGCGGCAGTACCCGTGGTAAGCGACAAAGTCAATCTGATCAAGACCACACCAAAATCGCACCAAAGGAAACATCTCCCCTGCTCGATTCAACTTTGCACGCCCGAATGTCAGCCAGTAATGCCGTTTGTACCGATGGACACGATCATCCTCTGCCCCGAAATTTCGATGGTATCAAGTGCCGTACACGCCGTATTGACTGACGTTCCGGTCGTTTTGTTCGAGTGACGCACATCTAAACGACACTTTCATCGATTCGAATCTCAAGACAGTTGAAAACCAGAGAACAGGCGAAATCCTGACAAACTACACCTTGATGTTGTCAAAAGGAAGCGCATCTTCGTTCAGTTCATACACATGCAGGCGCACGCACGAGTGAGGTGGGTTGATTCGTCATTTATATCAAACAGTAGATCACGGCATTCACTTTCTCAACAATATAGTGGTTGTATATCAGAGCCTGAACTCTTGGCATGATTATAGCCCTGTAAATGGTGCTATACTTATTAGCTGCATGTCGGAAATCGCTTCCACGTTGCACAAGTGTGTGTGTAGTGTTTGAGGGACTGATGTGAACAGCGCTCTATATAATTAGACGCAGATTGCAGGTATGGTTGCAGGCTATCTTTCTGGGACGGTAGCTGTTACCATCGTAATAGAGGACCCCTAAATAATTGTGGCTTACACCTAGACCCAGTTTGTTCCCAGCAGGTCGTTTGCGCCTTTTGAGCACGCTTTGAAGTTTGATAGTTTTCAGTGGGATGATATTGTTCTTTCACTTGCGAAGTATAGCCGGGCTTTAATCAGCAATTCTAGTCGTGTCGACAAGGTATCCCCAGGGCCACGTTTATGAGGGTGTCACGGAATCACAGGGTCTAAATAAACCAATCCACTAGATTGAGCTTAGACCTGTAAAGGCGTCTACTGCGCTGATCAAAGCAAATTAAAAGATTGAAGGCGTCTCTCAACAGTCCCGAGGTCGCTCCGCGCAAATGTAAGTTTTGCCATGCGTTTATTGCGTTTCGTCTGATGTCTGTCTGAAGATAGTCCGCGCATTTTTTTTGCGGATATCGACTCAAATAATGATCACCGGCAAGCTATGTTGGCAAAACGTTATTTCAAGAAACTGATAGGATGCATTATCACTGGTAAGAGTGCCGCTGACAGCAGTGAAATAGTCTTTTTTTTTCTCCTACGGCCCTCCAAGACCAAAATGGCCGAAAAACCTGATTTTTTGAGAGCCTGAAATTAGGCAATGCTAATGAACAAGTTATGCCAGATTTGGCAGGCTGGCAGAGGGTACTGACACCTGCAATAAGAACGTTACCTATTGGCACGTTAATCATATCCGCACATAAGTATTTACCTACTTGTATATGGAAGACCACCAATAAATTGCGCTCACTGGGGCGTGCTAGGTGGTATTCCTCCAGGAGAACCCGTTCTTCGTACGAAACTGGATTCTCTAGATCCTTATCATGAATTCCTACCACACGCTGAGTGTGTCATAGTGTTAACTGGTGTGTCTAAATAGATTTGGGACAAGGACTAGCGGTGCAATGTGCAGCCAAAAACTTTAATTAAGCGACACCCGAGTTCAAGGACTGCTGGACCCCAAATCTCTCGACAGTACAACAATTGCTGCATCATATTCGTTTGCTGTACTTGTTAACTCATCGATGCGCTACGTCACTACTGTAATAAATGATAATACATGATCTGGACGGCGCCGCTGAAACACTGGCGATTTCAAATCATATCCATGATTCTACGATGGGATCACTGATTATAGTGCTCAAGGTCTCATAAGCTATTCTGTTAGGTTGGAGTATTCTGACGGCGAGAAACGAGGCTTGGTTCTTAATTTCGATTCGAGATGCCTTCCCATCAATAGTATGGATTTGTTGGAAAGTCGATCCAAGAAGTTGGCCATGAATCGACTGGAAGTCGGAAACATCAAGTACCAAACATTTAACTCTTAGTGGAGCTTTGGCGGGTCATGGCACACTTTTGATAGCAAGCAATAGCACTTCAGCGCGGACATGAAGCCGCGATAGCTTTGATGCAGGGCATGTGATTATCCGTATATATTTTCAAAGCTATCGTCAGATCTAAGCTCGGCGGGCATAAGCAATCTCGACCCGTGGTCTCGAGACTAGACGGGAAGTAGCTACTTAAGCTTTTTCTGGAATGACTTCCAAAAAATACATTTAGTCACAACCGACAACAGGGTATTCATAGTTAAGTCGCGGTGGGAACGATAAGAACAACTGTGGTTTGTGGCCTCATCAAAATGATACCAACCGTTTCCCGGTCGTTGTGGCCGATTATTTTTGCAATGTCACGCTAATGTTGAGTCAGCAATACAGTAAGAGGCGTACATCATACAGAATAGTGGGGCTTAACGGGAACGTGGCAAGAAGCACCCAGTCGCGTTCGGAGTGACCGATATAAATCTATGGGATGGAGATATTTCAAGCAGATAAAATCTCATTGAGCCATAATTTATATTGGAAAGCTGTCTGCAGAGACTTTAATTAGGTAAAAAGGACAGACCCGACTCGGAGGGAAAAGAACGAATCCAAAGTTAGAAGGTATTTTGCAACTGAGTTTCTAGAGCTACATGCAAGACACAAAGGGTATCAGAGTTTTTCTAATAGGGCCTTGGGTTTCTATAAATGTGATTCATATAATCAAGGGTATACTGAGGCTCAACCTCACCTTAGACTTATACAGCATCCTGGTTCTACGGAGCCTGATCAAATCGTGAACATGAACCTCTGTTAAAGTTCCCAGCAGAAGTGTCTGGCTTGCACCGCCCACTTCAAAAGACAACGACACGTCGGTCTCGTCATCGGTGTAAACCCATGTAGGAACCAGTATTCTGTACAACACATAGTGTTTGCGACTATATAGAAGACACCACATGTGCATGTCGACCACCACACTGTAACATTCCCGCAATGCACGCACTAGGCACATAGGTGTATCTTCTTTCATGGCTAAGCGTAGACTTAACTCCTGGACATAGGCTACCAATTTTCTCCCCTCTTGACGAGTAGGAACTAACCTCGGTCGCAATTGGTACACCTGGTAAGGCGATGCATACGCTCGCAGCACCCGTCACTTAACACTTTCCACGCTAAATTATCTTACAGAAAGATATCGCATGTAATTAGTTTTTTCATCGCGACCCGTTTGGAAACCGTTGGCACAAAGCGCGGATGCTCCATCTGGAGCGCGTCACACGCACAGTCATATATGACTCCGTTTCTGTGTGAAGTGCACACGCGTGACCATCGGACTATCTGTACACCATGAGAAAACGGTCGAGTATCAACAGCGCGCTAACGATTTTTGTCCGGTACAGGAGGTGTAATCAACCTCCGTCAAATATGAACTCGTCAGTCAATCTACTCACAGGGCACTGAGTGCAAGGACTGGGAAGGCTCATATCAAGAATTCAAACAATAATTTTTTTCTTTGTTGAAGCAGTACGAATTTATTATGTCAAGAAAACGCCACAATAAGTACCACTGGATGATGAAATTCGTCATGCGCCGAGTACATGTCGCTATAGCAGAGAGACAGAATGTGTAAAGAGAGTATCTAGAAACTAAGTAGGCAAAACACACATGGCTTGGTCGTAGAACAAAGTCTTATCTGATCAAAGGCTGTAAGTCTACCTAGAATCGCAGTATCTACATGCTAATAGATCAAATCGCGACCTCGCCGCTATCAATCGTTAAGGTCGTAGTCAAAAGGGACTCACTTTGACTCTCAACATTTTAAAAGTAAATGCGAGCATATTATATGTTCTGCGTGTACTTACTAAAGCCTTATCACTCACGATCTTTTCGGACACGAAGCGCTTTGTTGAAAGGTGACAAAATCTTACCTTCTCCCTGCAGCAGAGCTGTCTTCTGCACGAGGACAGCGATCCGCCCATGCAATTCTGGGTCCAGAATGCGATTGGTCTGGTAGTGTGGCTTGATAATCGCATTTAAACAATGACTCATGTCAGTTTTAGTCGCACGCCGAGATTTTTAAAAAGACCCGACGTGCCGCCATCATTGAGGGATCTCACATGAGCTCCATTGAATGGTCGATCTTTGCTCGATGAGCAAAGAATGACCGCTTTCTTGCGGCACGGAAAGTGGTGCAGAGGGCTCAACGAGACTGCAACAAATATCTGGCGAATTGAAAGGGAGAATCTTACCTCGATAATTCATCGGGCCCAAGATCCCACTTCGACATGGTCACTGTGGTATTGTTGCCGCTTTTGAATTGGCGCACGCTCTATATTTACCGAAAAGCAAGGCCGTCCAATGCAATGCGCTTCCCACGAGTGGTCTTGGCTTGACCTTGTTCTAACTTCAAGACATTGTCGGTAGATGTTAGAGCAGGCTCACTAGAATACTTATAGCAAAAATCGTGATCGATCAGCATCCACCTTTTAAACGACTCTCCAGAGATATCAAGATATTCCAAAAGTCTAGCATAGATTGGATGATCAGAAAGTATCCCAATGCGCGCCTCGTCTTGGACCTGAACGTAAATATGCCTCAAGTGGGAATCCACACGACTTCAGCAGCGATGGATACGTGTCTACTCTCTTCAATCCGATAATTCTAGCTTGTCATTTCCTTTGCATTTGATATCGTGCTCGCACTGTCTTGGTCTGGATGTGCTAGTCAAGGTCCTGAGTTGACGGTTCGTAGTATAAAAGCTGGGTGGGATAAATACGTCAATCCAAACCGGGACAGAACAAGCGAGCACTTGAAGTGCTGAATGCGCAGATGCAACGTGTGTCAGCTCATTTAGCATTGCGCATTGGGTGGGTGTATAGAAATGGTCAAACTGCAACAACATAGTAGATGAAAATAAAGCATGTATCCGTGTTACTGCCTCGCTCGCAGGTAGCCCTAAGCATGCAGCACAGCACGCCGAACAGAAGCGAGTGTATATCGCCAAAATTGTGTGCGAGCTTTAATCTAGTGCACGGTACACTCAACAAGGAGTGTTAAAGGCAAGATACGATTACGTCAGAAACAATAGTGTTGATATGCCTTCTGTATTTATTTCACAAATGCAGCTTTGTGCGTACGAAACCAAGAAGCAGATCATGCAGTTTATTTAGTATTCCGATTGCAGTTGCAGTTTCACGTGAGAGCATCGATGTACAGGAAGTCTAACTTTATACGAGACGAACGGAATTCTAGCATTACAAGCGCGCGACATAACAATCTCAAGCTGAATTTGTTGCACTTCGAGAACAGTATGTGATATGATTAGAGCGGGAGCGGAAGAGGCTTCTTTCTTCACGTTTAGACTAAAATACACGAGAAATGAGCTTCCCATTGATCGAGATGGTTTGGAAGGTGAGCTTACAAGTTTTTGCAAGCAAGAGACACGATCTTCTGGACCCCGAAGTGCGATATTACGGCGTTTGTGACACCTTGATGGAACAAAAAAACGAAGAAGAAGTAAAAAACAGGTATCTGACATTCTTTATATGCTAAAACTCGATTACAAACTCTTGGCGAAAAGCATAATCAGGCTTGAAAAAGATCGACACTTTGTTCGATGCTTGTTTGGCCAGACAATTTGAACACACCTCCACAAGACCCAACATTGTAACGTACTTACTAAATGATAAATCGCCAGCAATCAACTGGTTAAAGCTAGCGTTTACCTCCATAAATCCGGCTCATTATGTGCTTAAGTGAATCGTCAAATTTCACCAGAAAACATTTCTTATAAATTCATGAAAAGATAACTTTTAAAATTAATACTTCGAAAAAACAGTAGCGAAATTCTAAAGACCACCAAATGACAGATGAAGTAAACTCACGGCTGGGTGTGCACATAGAGGACCTGAGCAAGGAGACACCTCCGAATCCATTTCTCTTTCCGCGATCCATTCTTACAGTGCAGACACTACAAAAAAGTGTTGGCATTCACCCGTTCTTACCGGCATATCCACCACAGATCTTGCAGTGGCAACAGCCCAATCCCATCACTGAGTCATGTGTCGGCAAGTTTTTTCTCTCAGCAGCTATGGGTGCGCTAAACTGCGCTTTAAATTCAGTTGCGTTTGTTTAAATGGTATCATGGCACGTATTAATTGTGGCAGGGTACGTCATGGGCAACGTGTTTGGTCTTGTGCTGGGCAGCTACGAAGGTATCACGCCCCCTGTACCAATTCCTGGACAAAGAGTTCTTCCTAAAGTGCCATGGCGTGAATCGGTTGGTTTATATTTTGATAGGTGCATTTAATTTAATTAGATGATCAAACTTACCAGGTATGTGCTGTAGGTGGTTGGAGCATGGCGAGTCACTGCTGGCAAGTGCCGCTATTGGAGTAATAACTTTCTTGTAATTTCCGCCATGTTTTCGGGTCTCGAGTGTGCGACAGAAAAGATTCGTGCACGTCACGATGTGGGCAATGAACTTGTGGCTGGATGTGCGACGGGTGCAGCACTAGCATCAGGTCAAGGCTTTCAAGCTCAATGTCTTGGCTGCGCTGGTTTTGCAGCATTTTCATATGCGATCAATGTCTTTACAGGTGGCAAGTTCTAGTGCTAGTACGTGCATGTCAATATAGACTTTCAATTATTACATTACTCACATTATTAGAGAATTAGACGTAAATAGACGAAAAATCGTATCAATGACGAGGATTTACTGCTTATGTTAACAAGCCATGTAGCCACCGTCCACAAGCAAATTTATACCGTGAATATACCGAGCATCATCCGACACAAGGAAAGTGACGGCATTTGCTACATCCATTGACTTGCCAGGTTCTCCAGCTGGAATGATATTTCTTGACGCTGGTGGGAGACAATCGTCTCGGTTGATCGAATCATCAATAAAGCCCGGAGCCACAGCATTGCACACAATTCCGCTTGCTGCATACTCAACAGCAATTTGACGTGTAAGCTGTACAATTGCTGCTTTGCTCACTCCAAATGTAAAATGGCCTTTACGTGCGACCATACCATACATCGACGAGATGTTGACAATACGGCCACGCACAGCTCCATTATCTTGCGTCAGCATCTGCTGTACGGCTCGTTTGCAACTAAGGAACACAGCTTTGGCAGACACACCCATAGATTCATCCCAAGCGGCAGCGTCCACGTCTACCAGACTCGCATTCTTTATACCACTATCTTTTGGTGATGGTATGCAATTGACTACAAAATCAATTCGTCCAAATTCTTGCGAGATGGCAGTATACGTCTCGTCTATGAAGATTGACCTGTGCAATTCACCCTCGTAAATCTTCACAGGATTCATTCCTTCTGCTGCTTTAAATTGAGCCTCTACGCTGTCTGCCACTGAAACGTTCGCAGTCTTATCACCGACAATAGCAAGTCTAGCGCCTTCTTTGGCCAATTTAATTGCTATAAACAATCCCAACCCGATATTACCGCCCACTATGACGCCTATACGATCTTGTAGACGTTCACCACTTTTACTACTCGTCTGCAACCGTAAACAGAAAGACACTAAGCAAAGAAAACAACAACAATTGATCACCAAAACGCACCACAGAGGCGACAGCTTGTGCCGCACGCGATACATTTTTATCCTCGCTAAGTTTTAGTGCCGCTGCAATCTCTGAAGGTGTAAGACCCTTTTTCTCGAGAAACAGTAGCCGTTCCGATAATGGCGTATCCTGCACATTGGAATGCTGCAAAAAGCGTACCCCTTGCTGTACCAGATCGTTCCGCATTGACTTGATATTTTATGTATTGACACGAAAATCATCAATATTCATTTCATGTACACTACACGTTATTGTGTTCATAACATCAATATATTCGACCATTCAACATTATGATGCCTTTACAATCTCCGATAACAAATCCTGCGCCTGCAAACACTAACTACGAATACCACGCAACGATGAAGGGAGCACATGGCTCCTTTGATGGTCATGTTGTGCCCGATATCACTGAGCGTCCACGCTTGTCTGGCAAATTGTGGCGATATACAGGTTTTGCGACGCTGTTACTGGTTGTTGCCGGTTACATTCTGTTGCAAAGTCACTTAGAGTCCGTAAGCAGGCGAGAGGAATTGAATGCGACTTTAGCGCTACATAATGCATTCTCTAACGCAACTTTAAAAATTGGGAATCAGATCAAGGAATTGACGACTTTTAGTGATCAGAACAAGAGTGATGGTCTTTCTAAACTTGAGAGCCAGTTTCTAAATACTATTGACACGATCGAAATTCGTAAATTTCATGGAGCGTACGCTAGTGTTCCTCATGTCGCGGGTAGTGAACAAGATTACAAGACAGCATTGTTTACAGCTGAGCAATTTCAATCTTTTGGACTGAAGACTGAGATTGTCGAGTATTATCCATTATTGTCACTGCCAGTTCATCGAAAGCTAAGTATTTTAGCTCCAAGCAATGCTAAGCGAGAATTGAATTTAACAGAAGAGGCTATTCCAGGAGATTCGTGCACAAGCAATGAAGACGCACTGCCTCCATATTTTGGATATTCTGACTCTGGAAATGTGACAGCCTCGGTTGTGTACATTAATTATGCGAGACCAGCGGATTTTCAATGGCTACATGACAACAATGTCACATTGAAAGGTAAGATTGCTCTTGTGCGGTATGGAGGTAATTTTCGAGGCCTTAAAGTCATGCTTGCCGAAAAACACGGTATGGTGGGGGTATTGATATACTCAGACCCGTTTGACGATGGATACACGCGTGGACGAGTGTATCCAGATGGACCGTGGCGACCAGATGGATCGTTTCAACGTGGTTCAGTGCAGTACAATTCAATTGCAGCAGGAGATCCCCTTACTCCTGGATTTCCTTCCCTACCTGGTCAGCCGTATCTAAGTAAAAAAGACAGTATTAGTATTCCGCACATTCCAGCGCTGCCTCTTTCGTATGGTCAGGCACGTTATATTCTCGAAGCAATGGGTGGTAAGATTGCACCGGCATCGTGGCAAGGCGCGTTGAATTTAGAATCTGGGCACTACTTTGTAGGTGATGACGAAGCTACCGTATTAAATATGGACGTTGTGATGGACAATAGTATTGGTCCCATTTGGAATGTTATTGGGACGATCGAAGGTACAGATGAACCGGAGCGTATGGTCATGATTGGAAATCATCGTGATGCGTGGGTTTGCGGTGCTGTTGATCCATCTAGTGGCTCGGCTGTCATGCTAGAAATCGCTCGTGGTCTGGGCAAGCTATTGAAAAACGGCTGGAAACCGCGTCGTACCCTTGTCATTGCTTCTTGGGATGGTGAGGAATTGGGTTTGTTGGGTAGTACGGAGTTTGCAGAGGATCACTCCAGCGTACTCAAGGAGCAGACGGTGGCATATGTGAATGTCGACAACTTAGTCGGGTCTTTGGTAAGCGTAGCGAGCTCTCCATCAATAGCCAAATTTTTACAGCAAACGGCGCTTCTTATTCCAGGAAACCCATTTCAAGGTTTCAAAGTGACGGAAAGTCTTTACGAACAGTGGGTTCAACAGACTGCAATGCGACGATCAAGGCTCGAAGTCGGAGTCGATGATTTGACTTTGGCTCCGGATTATTTAATCCAGCGTTTGGGGTCAGGCAAAGACTTTACGCCATTTTCCCAGTATCTTGGCATTACATCTGCCGACTTGGGCTACACTATCAGTAGTGCAACATATGGAACGTACCACAGCACCATGGATAGCATTCGTTACGTAGAAACAGTGGGTGATCCACATTATGCAACACATACGACCGTGGCTAAGTGGTGGGGTCTCATCACTCTTCGGTTGGTAGACAGTGCAATTGTCCCCTTTGACTTTTCCACTTATGGACCTGAAATGCTCTCAAGTCTTCTAAGTTACGAGAAAATCACACTGGACATAGGGCGTCGAGTCGACTATTCGAAACTTTACGAGGCGATCGAAACATTTACTCGCAGCGCTGAGATATTTCAAGTGCAAGTAGCAGAATTCGCGCAAACAAAGGAGACGTTACATAATTATGAAATGCGTCGTTTCTGGAATGAAAAACTTATAAACCTTGAACGTCATTTGATCACTGACGTTGGCCTTCCGCACCGTCCGTGGTTTAAACATCTAATTTTTGGACCAGGATTTTATGAAGGCTACAAGGGATCAACATTTCCTGGTGTATCAGATTGCCTTGTATTTCAAGATAGCAATGAGGCGATTCAAAGTCACATAGACGATGTGGTCGCAGTCATAAATTCCGCGGCGGCATATTTGACGTCTTCGTAAAAAAAAATTGGATGCAAATTTCTTTTAATTGAAAACACTAAAGCTTTCAAGTGTAACTGGGTTGTCTAGCAGGTTGCACAGATGAAGCTCTGACTTCCAGAGTTTGTGTTATTAGATGCACAGATATAAGTTTCGTGCGCTCCAGCTAGAATCGAGACCAAGAGCTTCTAAAGTGACAGACAGTGTTAGTCCGCTCTGCTATTTCAAAGTACATTAGATATTCAACCGAATACTGAATAGATATTCCTTTTACAATCTCTCCTACAAAATTATTTTATTCTCTGACACGTGGCTAGCAGCCCCTTGTACAGTGGCCCTCTGTTACTAGAGCTCCATCATCTTCCATCCATACTGATACTTCAATACTTACGAATTTTCACATTCACAGTAAAAGTGTGAAGGTGTTAAGTGAAAATACAAGATAGTTTCTGAGCTTACTCTATAGCGCATACCGCTATCACGTCACATTGTCATTTACTATGGCACATGACGGAGATTATACTACGTGAAATGTGAAAGGGAGGCTAATAAATGGTCACCGTCTACTCTAAATAAGGCCTTCAATAAAAGATATTTGCAAAAATATTGGCATTCAAAGTGTTTTAGTTGCCGATCTACATCTATGAAATTTAATCTTGTTCCATAAAGAAAATAAAATTACCTCTAAATCGTTGGCATCTCTGTTTTAGCAGAAATGGAAAGCTTTAGTGTTTTCAATTAAAAGAAATTTGCATCCAATTTTTCAATTAAAAGAAATTTGCATCCAATTTTCTTTTAATTGAAAACACTAAAGCTTTCCATTTCTGCTAAAACAGAGATGCCAACG
>NW_020189861.1:699585-721156 GCF_900000015.1 Plasmopara halstedii
TAAGATGTCGAAGGCATTATATCACTCATACCTGGCAGCAGCTCCTTATAACGAGTTTCGGCAAGCAGAAATCCTTCCCGTTTAATCTCTTTCGCATTCAGTTCATGCTCCACGGTACTCGGACGCTTCATCACTTCTGTAGCCCATGTCACGTTAGTACGCGCAAAGAAGTCGCGCAGATTTTCACCCATCTGTGGTGTTCGAGCAATATCGTCCAGACCCAATTGCTCCTGCAACTTTTCCATCTCTGCACGAAGAGACTTACGGTGGCTTTCCTTCGTCTTGACTTGCTTACTCTTTGACCTTTTCTTCAATTTTCCGTCATCGTCTTCATCTTTGTTCAATATAGCCATCGCTCGTTCCACTGCTTTTGTCTTCTCCTTTTCTTCACAAAACTCTTCATTCTCTTCATTCTCTTCATCTTCACTAACTTCATCTTCGTCATCATCGTCATCATCAGAAGATTCCTCAGTCTCGCTTACTTCACCTTTCCAAATCTGCAGCGACATTGTGCCAGGCAGCACCTTTTTCCACTCATCAAGTCGCTTTAGATCCAAAGACCAACAATCATCCAAAGTAATTTCTCGATCACCATCTTCAACAACACCACCATAAACGTAAAGTGTACTCCCGCGGATCATCAGAGCTGGATTTATGCGTGGACATGGGGCTGGAATATTCAACTCATCGACCATTTTGCTCTCCTCCCCCACAATGAATTCTTCTTCCTCCTCTTTTTTCTCTTCAGCTTCACTTACAAATGATTGGTCAAAGTGTTGGCACTCATCTTTCTCTTCATCTTCCTTGGTTTCCTCATGAGCATCTTCAATGTACACAATATTTCCCTCGTCATCCACATACCCAAACTGTTTTTCTAACATCGCATCAAAGTCTTTTACCTCTTCTTTTTCACTGTCACTTTCATGACCTTCCAACATTTTGTCTTTCTTCTTTCGTCGACGTTTTCCATCAGTCTTCTTCCCACGTAAATTAAACTCAAACCAACGTCTTCGATCCATGTCATATACAAACAGATCGTTGTAAAACGTGGATTCGATAGTATGGCGCCGCTTCTCCTCATCAAAAACACCTCCAAATAGAATAAACCGCTGTTTATGTACTGTCACTGCAGCACCACTTCGTGGACTTGGTGCCTGACCTTTTCGCGAGAGTTTTTCCCATGTTGGTGATTGTCGTTTTAATGTTGGAGTCAAGTTCAAAGCCCAGAGATCTGAATACACTTTACCTTCGGCTTTTTCCCCAGCATTCTTAACTTTTGCATAACCACCGTAAAGAAATATGAGATCTTTTGATGGATGGACAGCCAATTGACAACCACTTCGTTCAGCCGGTACTTGTCGATGGGGAGCATAAACTATTTTTTGCCACTTGAGCTCCACTAGATTAAAAAGATAAAGATCGTTAAACCACTTGGTCTCGCGAGCTGCTTCGTAAAAACCTCCAAACACGACCAAAAAGTTCCTCCAGACCACCATCCGATGTCCACTTCGAGGTGATGGTCCCCCTTTCACTTCAAGTTCTTCCCATGCATTAGTCTTAAGATTTAATCGCCATAAATCTCGATAGTGATGAAATTGGTCCGCAGTAGCAAATTCCCCTCCAAAAACGTATAAATGTTCTCGGTATACTGCTGACTGATGACTACATCGTGGCGGTGGCGTATTTGGTGAGCTTATACTTTTCCACGCAGTCTCTCGAACCATTTCTGTCTCATCGTTCAATGCGATTCCATCAGTTATGTCCAACTGTTTTGCGTCCAGATTCCACTTAAATACATCATTGTAACACTCATTAACGTCACCATCGAAATACTCACCACCAAATAGTAACATGTCGCCTGAAGGTAGTGCAGAGAGTGTAAAATTTGCTCGAGGTGTCGGCTGTTGCACTGCCTCGATGATCACTTGAGTCCGCTCGGCATCTTTCTTGCGAAATTCTTGCAATATGAGTTCAATGTCACCTTCATCTGTACCTAAAGCCTTGCGATCTTTTTTTGCACCCTTCGCGCTCTGTTTGGCTTTCTTGACTTCCTGTCGGTGCGCCTTGGCCACCTTGTCAGTGCTGCTTTTTTTCTTACCCATAAGTTTGACTCGTATTTTGATAAAATAAGAGTACTATATTACAGAATCGTTTTGGGTGGTCCACATCAAAGTGGCTTGCTTTTCGCAAAGAAAAGCATGACGAGGTCAAGATCAGGTCTCCACCAATTTTAGCTGAAGATCACCAGAAGTACACTTACAGGGGTTACGTGTTGTCCATTCAATAAATGAAGGCTAAAAATTAAGTGTTGAACACACCAGGGTGCGTACCATATTTTTGTGTACATATGTTGTCCCTCGCACATAGAGCAAAGAGTAGAAACACCAAAGTACTGGAAGTAATAAGTGATGGGTCTCCGTAAAGGAAAAGTCGGTGTTTGCTTGTCGTAGTCTATACATTGTATATGGTTTATCAGTGGAGATAGAAAAATATCTTTGATTTTGACCGAACTATTCTCTAAAAACACTGGTAAAACCAAAGCGCAATGTAAGTACTTAGTTACTGTAACGGTTGGTTCTATCCCTTGGACATGTACGGGCCTTTCTGTGCGCGCATTGGTAACTCTCATTGCGAAGTCCTTTAGCACTTTTTGCCAGTTTGACGAATCTCAATAGGCGGTAAGAGTGTTATGAGAGCCGTTAAATTGTCTGCCCACGAGATAATCAATCACTCCCAAAAAGCTCCTAGATTGTATAGTCTTGATAGAAAGGAATCAAAACGACACAAAGGCCGAAAATAACAATCACTCGCCTAAAGCCATTAGCCGACTGTGAAATGCGCTTGTGAGATATCTTCGTGAATGCCTCAACCACGAGTTGGTGACTTTCAGCTCTCTAAGGACAGAATCGAAAAAAATCCGCTTAGGTAGAAGCTGAATTTGGAGATGAAATCTGGTATGCTTTGACGGAGCAACAGCGCGTTGCGCTGGAAGACTCCAAGTTAGCAGGCTGCGCGGGATATAAATAGGCAGACACCTGCAGTTTCTTGTCACAGAGGTAGACTTAATCAACTTGGAAAGTGTCGGAGTGACATCTGTCGCGAAATCTGCACCTTTAGCCAAGAGATTCGTGTAAAACCAAAACCCCTTTTACCCACCCGTCACAAAAAGTGAGAGTAGGGAGTCTACAGTCTGTATGACAGCAGGCCCTCTCCAGCAGTTACCACCTTCAAAAAGGGTCTTTCAACAGGTTACCATTCCATTTTACATTATTTGAGGATAGAGTGGGGGTTGTAATGAGTGTGGAGTACAGCATCTTTTTCGCGAGGGTCAATTGGAGTACGGGTGTGGAGGATCCATGAGCGCGTCACAGGCTATGAATTTCGTCCATACCAAGGAGGAAAGAATGCAATCTTCTTGCTGCCGAGAGATTAGCAAACGTTAGCAACAAACATCTAACTGCAACCACCTTTTGTAAAGCGCAAGCACCACTGCTGACATGTTGAAGATACGCGATACGCGCTTTCAATTTGCGCATTTGACAGCGCAGGATCCCCACACGTACCGCTTTGTGCGATGGATGGCGTCTGCGATGCAAGTGGGGGAGGAGTTTGGCATCTCAAATTGGTACAATCGATTATGCAAATGTGACGCGCAAGTACAAAAATGCCCTAGACTCATTCATCATGAGTCGTGTGAATGTGATCACATGGAGACGATATTTTCAAGCTTGGGAAGCTCAGAGCCATTATCTCGCTCCATCGATCCATTCTGAATAGTGTTATGCCAAGGAAGTGCTTACGCTATCGACCTGCCAAGCTGGCTAAGGACCCATCCAGCGCTCAACAAATGGACCCTCAAACCCTACCATCGCGACCACGCATGTTCCAACCTGGATGTAAAGCAGTCTCGTTCGTAGGTGACTTAAAGCCACGACTTCGGCATGAGTTTCGAGGCTAAAATCACTGACGCCGTCGCCTCAGCAATGCCTCACAATGATGGGAATAATCGGTAACGCCGAGATAGCTTGGCAGGAGGGCCCGGATCATCAGCGAAAGCAGCCGCAGCGGGCGAGGCAGAGCCTGCTCCAATACGAGTTCACTCCGATATCGGGGATACTCATGAAGTGTGCTCTTTCATCAGTCGGTTTCAAGACAAGAAAACAGAAGAAGAAGAGTAAGGGACAGCTTTTCTAAGCGGGGTCTGTCTTCGGATCCGTATCGAACGCGCGAACGATACTGGGACAGTCGCGACGAATACGAGTACAAGACTCCCACGTCTTCTCACTCGCTGGGTACTACAGAGAATTGATCAAGAGCTCCTTCTGACCGTGGAAACTCCTCTCCGCTACCACGTTCATAACGCGGTAGTATCGATTACCTTGTCGATCGAGAAGAGGGAAGGTGCCTGGAGAGGACGTCCCCTTTGCTTCTTCTGTGGCTGGTCCACAGACTTAGTCCACCTTGGAACCACATTTGACGAAGGTGGGGAAGCTTCTCTCTCTGACTAACCAGCGGTTGATCGAGTTGACCGACCAGGTGTCGTGTGAAGGATAATCGACAGGACGTTCGCGAAGTTCGCGACTTCGCATGGCGTCTTGGAAACTCGCTGGGGTGCATTTGGAAATTGGATCTATTGTTGCAAGCCATTCATAGAAACTGGCGGAAATCCAGTAATATCTTAACCGAAACGTCCATAGAAAATTTAAAAAAAAATGGTAATAACAAAATCCATTCTGCGGGATTTTCCGCACAGAAACTTCTCAACACATCATCGACATCTCGGTCGGTGCGTTCAGTTTGCCCATGGTCTCCGAGTGTACATATCCAAGTACCAACAATTCGGACCAATTCTTTCTAAAAGGCCCTCCTGTATCGAGTATCATGATCAGAGACGGTGGCGTCTGGCAACCCGTTATTGCATAAAAAACGTGATCAATGAACACCTTTGACATCGATGGAATCGCTAGGCGGAACGTTGCGAGGCCTATTAATAAGGACGAGCACCCCAGTGTGGTTATCAGCATCCTCAGGAAAGCCAAACATAAAGTCATGATCAACTAACTTACAACAGTCAGTGGAAACGGGAAGACTCTGTAGCAGAACTTGCATGTGTTGCGCGCTCTTCACGCGTTGAAAGATGATTTCACGTATCGTGCCATCCACTTGTACATGTGGGTCCACAGAAATTGGTAGGTATTCCCACATTAGATATGGCCGGATATCGGCGTATCATGCACCTCGTACACTATTTTGTACTTCGAAGCATCGTTGTGGGGGGCCACAATCTGTGGCTCGTCGTCACGTGCAACTTCATAGCGAAGGAGACCATCCTTCCATTCATAACGATGCAACCTTGATTTCAAGCGACCAGAAAGCTTGCATTGAAATTCCCGATCACTCGATGATAGTGTCTTTATGATCAAATCACACTGCTCATTCCCAAAATACGCTCGACGTGTCATATCGAATAGATCGCTTTCGATTTAGTTGATATGAGATCACTCATAATTAGGACGACGTGACGATGCGTCTGCCAGCACGCTCAGTTTCCCTGATTTGTATGTGACCGTGATGTTGTATTCTGCGATAAATGACAACCAGCGAGCAAATTGCAGTGACAAGAGAGACGACTAAACTGCAAAGCGCAAGCTTATCTGTGTAGACGGCAAACGGAGGTGAAGTTAAGAGGTGAGCACAAAACTTAACCAGCGCATTTTCATCGCTAAAACCCCCCCTGTCAAGAGCAGGGTACTTTTTTTCAGCTGGCTTCAGCTGTCGCGATTGAAATGATACGACAAATTCGTGTCTATTGGTTCTTTCCCAATAATGCACAACCGCCTCAAGCTCTTTGGATTTTGTGGCAGTAGTCACTCTACGATTACTCTGACCTTTTCAGGGTCAGCACGAACACCGTGTTCACCAACATAACAACCCAGAACCGGTAATTCGTTAGCACCGAAACTACACTGTGCAAGATTCGCTTGCAATGAAAGCTCGCATACATTCTAGCGCCGAACAGAGGTGCTCCAAGTGCATTTCTTCGGTAGATCTGCCATCTTCGTACTCCGAATGAACACAGCTATTGTCAGAATAGGTTTGCGCGATGCGTCGTAGTGGTTGAAACGGATGGGAGACCAATTGATTGAACGTTGCTGGGGTATTGAATAGTCCCTGTGGCATCAAATCCATTCCCATAACATACTAAACGGCGTACTTACAGCCGTCTGAGGGACGTCCTCCATCAAGATTTAACAATATCCATCGTCCAGATCAAGTACACTAAACTATATATAGCCGGGTATACTGAGGATGATGACATCTTTACGCGGAATCGGTGTTTGCTCGGGAGTAGTCTATGCTATCAACTTGTTATAGACGTGGACGATACACAATTGACCATTGGTATACGCACACAAAACGTCAGTGCGTTGTGAGATGACTTGCTCTTCCCTACCGACCCAGCAGCATGCTAACCTAGTGGTATACTCACTTGTCTCACGCGACAGTGGCCACTGTCGAAGCACTGCATGCTTTGAGCCAGGTTCACGATCAATTTTGCTGAACTACACGTTCGAATGTAAGACCAGAGGGCGGTTTCGCACCGAGGACGCCATCCTTGTATTCCAGAAAAAGTGAATAATAAGGATCACTTGGACACTTTCAAACAGCCGATTCTCTGTGTGACTTCACACACATTCGAAATTCCCCGAAAACCGAATCATTCATATTTATAACTATTCATGAGCGTAATTCTGCCGAATCTACCTCTGACTGTAGCAACACGACCTATGCAATGCCATCACACTTGAGGTCGTGTGGGAAGTCATCATAAGTGATTTTCTCGAGCTGCACCAGCTCTTCGGTGACAAAAGATCATCCTGGTTGGTGACTTCACAGCCAGTCGTTTCATCCACAAAACGTGGACCAGCATATTCCCATGCTATAGTTTCATCATGGGGAGTAGTGCGCTGGACAAACTCATCCGCGGACTCAACCGCATCCAGAGCAGAAAATTAGTACGCGATCAACAAAAATCCGTTGATTAATTCACATGTGTGTGACTGGTGGAAACATCACATTTGTGATCAGTTGTACTTACTGACCCGCAATTCGATTCAACCACCGTTTAAGTGGGAGTATTGGATATCCAACCAAAGTCGATTCTTTTGACTTTCCATTACACACATGTCGACGACATTCTTCTGTCTGGAGGGGGGCAACAACCGGCTCATAGATTCATTTTGTTGGACATATCACGATGCCAACCACGTATTTAACTTTGTTCAAATGACCGATTCTGGCAAACATTTGATCTATCATCACAATTCCCTGAGTATCCACCCGTGGTCACTCGTTATCCGTCGCCAATCGGTTCATGGCTCATGCTTCTCAGGCCAGGTTCTACTTATAATCAGGTCATTCCGTTTGTCCAACCTGAGAACTGTGATTACTTCCTCCTTGAAGTCTTGAATCTTTAGTTGAATATCATCCATGATCTTCTTTGCGATGACTACCGCACCTGCAGCGGGGTTGCCGTAGCTCCTTACTTAGAGCTCTATGCTAAGGTCACCGACCTTACGTTCTTTCCAAGAACCAGTACGAGGGTCGCGGATCGCGGATCGCAATCCGCTACCTCCAAGTACTAAAAGCCTCAATTAAGGTAAATGGACGCTTTTGTTCGAAATTGAAACTGAATTTTACTGTTTTAGTTGCGGCAGAACCGCCAATATCTAAAATCTAAGGCCCCCTAATGTATATTATAATACCTAATTATTATAGCAAAACCTAATTAATATAGAAATATGCATTACTACTAGCAATCCTGCCACATGGTGGATTCATGTTACTTTGTAGCCACATCACTGTGTGATTACACTAATTTGTGCAATACACGTCTATCTACGGTCGCACCATCTTGTGCGACCAGCCATTCATACAAGGGTACGTGTAAATTTGTTACAGCACCAGTGACCAGCTTCACTGAGACAAAGTCATTGCTTCTATCTAGTGCATCCAAAAGCACTAGATCATTTCCAGCAACATTTTGCTTCCGCGCGTAGTTGCGCGATGCGCCGGAGTCAATCATAACTGAAAACAGACGACCGTAAGTCTTTATACTCGCTGTGGCCACGAGAAGGCCAATCCGACTCGTGTCATTAACGCTCGCGAGTGATCCTACCACCATCTTATAATTACCCCAGTAGGGTGCCACTGGGTTCCGGCGTTTCCCGAATACTTCGCGATAGTGGCATCGAGTGGCTCGGAACGATTACGACGAGAACCGTATTGAGAGGATCGTCTCGCACGTGGACAATCACGGCGGATGTGACCAAGTTGCTGACCTTCATAACAGCGGATTTGCTGCCTACGGACAATCACCGCGCTAATATCCATTGATTCTGGATCCCGGTAGCAGCAGTCACTGCTTCCATCAGGTTGAATGATTGGCCACATGCTTGGCACTGTCAATAGTCCTCACGATTTGCAATCATAACTGCATCTTTCAGAGTTGTCAGACTCTGTAGGATAACCATAAGTGAGTTTCTTCATTTAGCTAGTGACCCTCACTCCCTCTGACAGTGGTTCGCTTGCCATACTGGCACGAAGCTCAAGGAGCTTCTGTACAATGTGCCGCTGTCCTGACGGCATGACAAAAATTTCACTCGTTGTCGAATACCACATTTTGCGAAAGGAACATCCATTCCATGGCCTTCTTCAAATCTTGCCATGTGGCAAAATAACCTGGGCGATTGACTTCCCATGTCATCGCCCAATCCTTCGGATGGCCAATCAAATGCGACACGGTAACCACGAGATTAAGCCATCGTGAAAGCGATGTTCATAACTTGCTACCAAAACGCAAGCTTTTCATCTTCGTTTCCGTGAAAGCTTTTCACCTTATTTCTACGGGACGTTTCGTGTGTGTCGACGGTGTTACCACCAGATGACGAAAATGGTGTCGGTAGGTCCTGTGATGAATATTATAATAATCGCTGTCTGAAACGCTTATGTAAATGCAGAAATGCTACATATGATCTGTTGTACTTTTCACCTACACATTGCAATCGTATACATACTTGCCATTTGTATACCTGCTCTCACGTCTTGCATTGTGAGACGAAACATACTATGCATCAGGCTTCAAACCTCCATAACTCCCCCAGTCCCGACACAACAGAATTGATAGGATATACAACTATACAGGGAGTACACTTAATGCTCAACACACAAGTATGATGGGACGTGGTCCAATACACATTGCCGGTGATCTATCTGACTCCTGAGCTCGTTAATGGAATATTTGACTACCAGACTTGGTCGCTATCTAACCACATGCATATCGCTGATGTCAGTCGCCTGACAGAGTGCGATGTGATTCAGTCAATTCAGATACTTACGCTAGCTGTCAAGATGCAAATTAATTTAGTTCTTGTGATCACAGCGCAGGAGCTAACGTTCGATAGACTAACGGATAAAGTGATTGAATTGTCAACCGCGTCGGTTGTCGCTATCATTAAAAGAGACAGGAACACATCTTCTATTCTCTTGGCTAACCTTCTTGAGAGACTGTGGACACTTCTCAATCACGATATAGCCGGAATCCATTTGACTAATCAGTTTGAGAGTTTCCCCACTATACTTGCTCCTAGTCATCATTTATGAGTTATCGTTAGTGAGAAAGCTGGATTTGAATATCCTCGCTAATGCTAAGAGTTGGTTAGTTGTGCATCCAGTGACGATAATCATACATCTTTGATTCGCTTGCCCTTGTACGAGATCGAACGACACATTATCTGTTGGGAGTATACCCACTTTTTAAGAAATGTAGATTGATTTAAGACCCCACCTACCAAGATATTGTTGGTATGACATTACTTCGATTGTTTTTCTATATTACAGTGCTTTTCAAAGCTCTATTCTCCATCGATGATCCGCACAAACAAATGATTCTTTCATTCATCGGAGCTAAGATCTAAATTTATCATCACTCTTCATTGACTTCTTGTGTGAAAAAAAATAGTGGGCGGAAGTTTCGATAATGTATTCATACCACAGCGCTCTTGATGTTACACTTGAATACACTATCCAAAATGCAATTGCACATTCCTATTCCTTGAAGTAATTTCGTCATCCTTAATATCTGTTTTGTTAGGACCGACCTCTATCCTCCCGTAGAGAGATTTAAGCTACCGGAGCTCACACCTTTAGGATTTAGCTTTCTCTAGCGCGGGGTGCTGGTATCTATCCGCAGCTTTTAGGACCGAATACCTTTCCCCTCTTTACACTATGAGGCTGTTTTGGTCAGTAGGGGCTCTTTACACCCTACCTAAGCTGGCAGGGCGGCCACACCACACATGTGTGATTGCTCGTCCACTTCAGTGACCTATCTCCGGACGATGGGTATCGAACTAGGTAACTACCGGTCCCAGACCAAGCTACAGCCCACTAGAGCCAGGATCGCTGATCGTTATCTGTAAAGAATGCAGGTTTTTCAAACCAACAGCTGGTAATGAGCTGGTTTAAGAATTTTTCTCACATAGAAATGTCGTTCTCGCTCTAAGGTGGCGTCACTGCTGTCGCAAAAGAAGGATTCAGGAATGTTCTCGATGGTAAATTACGGTATGGAAAATTTGCAACTGATCATCAACACACTCTCTTCACCTGATCAACAATCACGGCATTTGAAAGTCACGAAACTAACAAGCTCTCAAGCTCAGCGCGGTGGACAACGATGGTTCGCCTAAACGAATTAGCAGGCATTGTCTTCTTGTGGTCTGTGACGGATATATCCGGCGGTACGATAATTAAGCGATTACCGGCACACAAGGCAATCTTCTCTCAAGTAAATATTCTCGCACGATGGCTTTAGTAAAGGCGAAACTGACTTAAGAGCCAAGCATGTACCAGAAGTTCTCGCAAAACAGACAATACATGAGGTTCCTCTTCATTACATGCACCATGACGGTCTGTTGCTCGACGCTTTTAAAAGACTATTCTTTGGATTTATACAGGTTGTGCTGAATGGCGTAGTGCGAGATTTGAGCCCAGCGACATGATGGATTTGTATGTTGGTGTCAGGTTGCTCGGTCTCTCTGGACTCGCCACTCGGTGCGAATTGTAGCTTGTTGAGCTGCTTTCTCAACTGGATGTCGCCTCACTTCAAGTATGCGAGGATTTTGCAGAACGATACGATGCTCGCCAAATTTATTTCATTTGTTAACGAGTGCTACGACAGCAGCAAATATAGCGAAGAGTACAGCGCTTTTTGATGCTTACTAATGGTAATAGACAAAAGCAATATCTCTATTCCTTACAGAAAAGGCCAAAGAAACGTAGTAGTTAACCTTCAAGTGATTGACTAACTCCAGTAGACATCTCAAAAGCTTCTTGAATCAGGATAGTCAAACTATCTCTTTCAAATATTAAAAAAAGCAGCTCATGTTTCCATCGTCTCGACGTCATGAACAATGTTTGATAATGTGCATGGACTGTACCATTTCTACCTGTCAAGTCATGCGAGGAGATCACACTTTACACGACAAAAATCGCGAGTATTTCACATCCCAATTCTTAGCAGCAATCCTTCGCGTATTTATGAACCTTGTTAACACAAAAATTCGCTCGATCACATCTTTAAAGCCTCGATATACCGTCAAAATCTTTGATGATCAAATCGAGATGTAGCTCTTTAAAAAGGCGATAAGGGTTGGCTGTGGTTTGAAATGAACCATAGAAAATTGAGACTTTTCCGTCTTGGCGGACCTTAGCGATTCTTGAATGAGACGAGGAATGTGAAAGGGTCAAAGCTAAATGATCGAAGTTCACTTTAGATGCGAAAAAACTGTAAACGTGGCTTGGAAAGCACTTGGCGCATCAAATGTGGACAATACTATTGCAATCACGCAACGATAGAAATCGCACCGAAAGTTACCGAATCGAGAACAAACACGGATAGGCGGCTTTAGTATTTTTCAAACAATTGCAATCGGACAGTCGAGACAGTTGAATCAAGTGTTGTACCTACAAGGTGAAAGTTCGCGCTTAATTAATAAGTGGAAGCAGTATTTGTCCCGATCTCTCTCTCAAGCAGCAATCAAATGATGGACACCTTCTGTTCGTTGCGTTTGTGTCTTTGTAGGACCAGAGACCGGCGTTCCATCATAAGAAATTACTTCGTTTCCCGCTGTGAAGAAATTGGACGTGATTGCAATATCTTCTTGTCAATTAGTAAAGGAGCCACTATGTATGAGGCAGTGAAGAAAGGGCAATAATGTCAAAACCTTGTTGTCATGTCGAGAAGTCCTTACGATCCGTGAGTCGTACCTTCGTTACTACCACATGGTTTAAACGCAATACTATCATCTTTGTATATGTCCGGGTAGAATCGTAAACATGTAGCTTTGTTTTTAGTATATTGTTTATTAAGAAAATTATTATATTCCTTACATAGAATCCAGCTGTCAAAAGTATGTATTGGAAATTTCCTGTGTAAGAAAATACACTTGGGAATATTACCTCCTTAAGGGCATCCATCGGTAATGGGCACATGAACTTCAGTCTTTTAATTCTGCCTCCCACTCGATCGACGATTCACATACCTTGCGATTTGCAGTCTTCATTTAGGTCGAGACATCATTCATCGAGACGTTCATATTATTACTGTCTTCCATGCGTATCCAGTCCGCAGCAGCGGCTAGTGTACAAGCTTTGCTACAGGAAAATGCCAACTGTGTCGCACATGTGCTACAATCCAACTACTTTAATCGCATAGCTTCTCCCTCAATTTCGGAGAGTTGGGAACGTGCTGCGTCACGTCCTCCAATCAATGTCAGTCCTTACGTACATACACGTGACTGTGGTGGCCGTCGCCGTTCAACGGCTGCTAGCTGTCAGGCTGTTATTGGTACGTTGCATGATGCCATGCACGCTCTGCATGTGGATGATACGAGCAGTTACCGTCGTGTTGAGAGTGAACTCTTTGGCGCTGATTTACTCTTAGATGCTTGTGTACTTGACTCACTTGTACCAAGGACGAAAGAGACACCATATCGCTACGTTGGACTTAAACACGTGAAATATCGCTCATTAATTGATGATCGACATGCTGAAGAATTTCTTTTAATGGAGACTGTTGGACGTGGTGTTCATCCTGTTTCGAATTGCAAATTTGTGTTTAAAATGTTACGATCTGTTGATGTACCTGAACGAGAATTTGAAATGAGAAGCGCAAATAGTCTTCACGCACAATTGCAGGTACATCGTGGCGCTATTCACGCCATGTTACTAGTACTAGCTGAAACG
Source organism: Plasmopara halstedii (assembly GCF_900000015.1). Taxonomy (NCBI): domain Eukaryota; phylum Oomycota; class Peronosporomycetes; order Peronosporales; family Peronosporaceae; genus Plasmopara; species Plasmopara halstedii. The sequence continues at coordinate 712,888 of NW_020189861.1, forward strand.
AATCACCGTGGAATACTCAAGATGCAACTTTGGCTTGATGTTGAACTCACGAAATGTGCCGATCCATTCTACGGAGCTTTCTCTAGTCTACATGATGCCTACAGTCTATCGATTCGGTATCGTCAACTTGTTGAACAGTATGCGGCGACAAGTGGTGACGCTGCCAGCGCTGCGTCAACTAAATCGTCTCGATTTAAAATTTTGACGTCACGCTCGAATCGTGAACGCAAGTGTCAGACTTGTCAACGTGCACTTGGTTTCTTTTCACGAAAAAAGAAACATCTCTGTAATGTGTGTGGAATCTTTGTTTGTTCTTCATGTTTATCAACTACATCGTTTCAAGGCTGGAAACTCTGTGGTCTGTGCTATCAACGTAACAAGCATCTAGTTAATCGAACGCGTGTGTCTAAACTTTCGTCTCTCGCGTCTGGATTGGGTGGTACGTTGCATTACATTACGCGAATTGGACGCAGCTATAGTAGACAGCGAGACTCGATATTATTCGCGACAGCTGAAGCTGCTGGAGAGCTTTCAGTGAACCCACTTCAAGACACAAAACAGCGGACAAATGAACGCTTTGCGACGCGAGAATCCGCGAGAAGACGACGTATTGAAGACGATGAGATGTTGTTTGATCATGATACTAAGCCACTTGCCAGGAGTGTCATTGGAATTCGTCAAGTGCATAGTAATGAAAGTCATTCTGACTTCGGCTTTGCAGGAGTCCATCGACCTCATTCTGCTCAGAACCAACTCAGTATGAGTCAAGGACCTAGTGTACGAAAGAAAACGAATCAAGGACCAAGTGTACGGAAGGAGAATTTGAGGTTGTCGCTTCTTCAAAAAGGCAGAAGCTCATATGATCTAAACGAAGAGTTGAGCAAAGAAGTACGTTCATCATTCTTTGACGGGACGGATGGATCTATTCGAGCTAGTCAAATGGGCACCAATCGCGTTCAAATCACCCGAAGTGGCAGCATGACTGACCAGATTCTCGAGTCAGAAACTTTGTTGGACGTTAAAAACACTAGCGATAGTACTAGTGACGGTTCCGATAGCACTGAGAGCTCTGGTAGTCAAGAAAGCTCTACTTCCAAGACAGAGATTCAGCGTGCAGCTCCACAGCGAGTACCAGCTCCATCCTCCTCAAAACAAGAGGAACAACCCCGATTGAGTAACTTTCCTCCTCGTCGATCGAATCACATGCACAATAATATTGCTCGATCACGCTTGAGCAACTCAAGCAGTTCATCGCCTTTCCTTCTAAACTCTTCATCATCTTCTTCATCACATAAAAGCGCATTTCACGGCTGGGCATCGGCTTCAGCTGGCCCACGTATGGGATCGACAACAAGCATTTCTTCAAGGAGAAAAGCAAAGTTCGCGGGTGACGATAATCTTGTGTCGCCGTCTTGGCACACGGGTCTAGATGATTTGAGTACTCCTACGAAGCGAACGTCGAATATATCAAACTATGACGAGCAACCACAGCAGACTCGCGTCTACGAATGGATTTAAGATTAAATTGCTTTAACCCCGACGGTAGGCATTTCTATTATATCTGCTATTGTACAGCTCGTGCGCTTCTGCTATTTAATAAGGCATGAAACGTATCATCTTGTCGTTGGATGATTCATTGCTTTTATACAAACGTGAGGTCATAATGAGATAATAGACTTCGTTACAACTAGTCTTGACATTTCAATTTATTGGAATCCAACAATATTGCTACGAATATCAAACATCTCGACACAACACGAAAGATTAGCGAGAAAGAGTCGCAGGTTTTACAGTGCCAGTAGCTGCTTCCCCATCGGTTTTATTCGGTTCATCTTCCTTCACACCTTCAATGTATTCAATTTCTGACCGTGCCTCCATCATTGATGTAAAATCTAGTACAAGAAAGACAATATTAGTCCAATAAATTCTTTCATCATCATAAGTATTGCGTACTTGGACAAGAAACATTCTTAGAACCGTCGTAGCTCGCCATTGTATTTGGGTTTCCAATCGCACAGCGCAACTCGCCATGCGAACACGTAACAGACATGGCATTGTTCTCGTACGAGACGAGCGTGTAACCTCGATGCTTCATCATTTCCGTGCCGTATTTACAACAGTCCTTACTCTTATCCAAACACTTTGGAAACGTATACTTGGTCATGGGTGATGCACAACACAGAGCTAACAGCATTGCTGCCATAAGGAACACACTTGACGCTCCATTTTTCATTGCGATACAATTAGTTTTTCGTGTCTTCGGAATAGTTGGAAAGCGCAGATGAACAAGTCGTACAATTGCGTCAGAGTCTGACTATACATTTCATACTGTAGAAGTAGGGACACAACTTCAAATGTTTTCCAAGATTTGTCATGATATAATCGTATCGTCGAACGATGCACCATGTGCTCTCCTCTATGCACTCAGTCCACCGAATTACTTGCAAGTTTCACTATTATATGAGGTATAGAATATTCAACGTGATTACCATCGATGAAGTGACTGTCCAGTGAGTAACAATACCTGACTGAACGTGTTACAATCGCGAGTGGTAAAATCGTGGACTCTGGTATTCCCGTTGCGTCGATCGCAACATTTTTTCAATGATGATCGCGGGCAAAGTATGCTTTATCGTACTAGTAACATTAACATTGGGATTCGCACAGCAAGAGAAGAGCGATATCTTTCAAGAGACTGTCACGAATGGAGCAGATACGATGAAGTATAAAAACTGCCAAGTCAACGGTGTGCACCTTCGTCATCGTAGTATGAAATACTATGGAGAAAATGCTTACGTGGCATGTTCACATGGTAAAGCTAGTTGCTACCTTATTGAGCGTGTACACACCCACGCAACGGAAGTCGCGTGTCCTCTTTACGACTTGCAAGAACGAATTGATTTTGAGACTGCACTTCGTGAAAAGAAGGAGAAAATCAAGCAACAAAGTCAAGATGAAGACGAAAGTGACGATCGTCGTCTTTCATTAGTTGTCGTATCTACAACTCGTATTTGGGATGGTGGTGTACTTTGCTACCAATATAATCACGATTATCCGTTTAAACCAATTGAAAGAGAATACATTTATAAAGCAATGGGCATCTACGAGAATAACACGAATGTTCGATTCGTGACAACAGCGACGTGCAAGAAAGAGAAGATGAAGTTCTGCGATTCGTGTGCCAATTGGGTCGATTTTAAACATCCACCTACTGGTCGAGACTGTAATTCGAGCATTGGTATTACAGAGGAAGGACCACAGATCATGAATTTGGCTGGTCGCTGTTTTGAAGTGGACGATGATCTCAAGACTGTGTACGGATCAGCCATGCATGAAATTGGTCATTCGCTTGGATTATACCACGAACATCAACATCCAAAACGTTCAATTGGTATTTTTTGGGAAGAAATTGACCAGAGTATCTGGGCAGAAATGAGTATTCGAGATCTCAGTGTTGGTGGACCGTACGATCTCGATAGTGTCATGCATTATCCACAGACTTACGGCTTTTGCCAACCAACTTATTGCGATAAAACCGTCACGAAGAATTGTGTTCCGAAAGGCACGACGTTCTGCAATCTCAATGACGATCAATGTACTGAGATCACGAGAGAAGTTTGCAATGAGGCAGCTACCAAGGCGGTCGGGCAGCGAAAATACTTGAGTAAAGGTGACATTGCTGCACTAAATGAATTGTACCCTACACCAGCCTGGCCATCGTCGAAATCGAAAATGCGTGAATAGCGTTTATGGGGTTTGTGTCACGTGATTCATATTTGAGTATCACATGTAGTCTAATTAATCAGCGAGAACAAGCTGATGTCTTTACTGTTCGTACGATGAATATTTTTGATGGAAAGTATCGATTGATGACTAGCTAAGTAGACTGCATGTCGTGCTCTTTCTTTTCATTGCAGCTTTGATATCAAACATTAGTTTCAGTTTGACATCACAGCACTTGAAAAGTGACTTGAATTCTTCTAACGTATTCATCAATCCTCTTTCTTCAAAGCTCCGTCAAGTGATAAAAGAGAGTATGGAGCTGTTTGGTACGAAGACAAATACATCGAATAAAGTGCATGCTGATATTAGTCATTTAAACGCTAGAAAGGTACAGTGTGTTCCTGTATGATTGGCACTATCGATAGCAACTTTACAATGGCGACAGAATTGGCTTTCTCGATCGCATCCCACAAATTAGACATGTGGCTTCAAATGAATGATGCAGAACCCGCGAAGCCACATCTTCACTTGTGATAATTATTGCTCGGAAATCTGATGTCGTACACCATTTCGTTTACCTTTGACTAATCCTTGCTACGTCTTTACGATCTACAATTGTTTTAAATAGTTGTGATGTCGTCAATCAAATTGCTGCCATATCGTATCCGTTCTTCTCAAAACTTAAGAAATGGGCTGTGCACTCTTCTTCTGCTTCACAAATGAATATATTTTCTAAGCGCTGTAAGAACCCAGAAGACATCGAGCGTAAATTCAAGGCAATGCACACCATCTTGTCATTCGCCAGGCAGCATGTACACCAATAAATAACCTGAAGGCGATGAAGTCTTGCTCTCTCTAGCTGCACATAATAGATACACAACAATGCTAGTATCTCTTTAAAATAGTTATTAAAAATTATCTTTCACAATAGTAATCGAGGCTTAAAGAATACTTTGTACTATTTCTACTGTAATTTTCATCGTTTATCTTTTCAATGATAAGATTATCAAATGCTCTCCTCCACATGTTAAGGTAAAAGCGTTTGACATGGTATAGTACGCAATGTGTCTATCCAATCTGGTAGACACGACCATACACTACAAAAGCAGATGCCTAACCGAATTTTTGTAATCACCTTAATTCATCCTTGTAGCATACTGACATTTTTGCATTATCACATTAAGCGGGAACGACAACAAGATGATGAGTTGTTACGGACTAGTGACGCTATTGGCGATAACAACATTGGCGAGTGCTCAAAACGCTGCACCCTCCAGCTATCCAACTGAACAGGATAATGATGGTGGGAAATTTGACAGCGAAGACTGCGAGATCAATGGCGTGACGCTGCGGCACCGTAGTATGGAATACTATGGAGAATTTTCATATGTCGCGTGCTCGCACGGTAAAGCTTCCTGCTTTCTCTTTGAACCTGCAGACGACGAAGCTTCAAAGGTGGCGTGTCCTACTCAAAACTTTCAGCAGATGATTGACAAGGAGTCTGCATACCGCGCTCATGAGAAGAAAACGAAACAAAGAGTTGATAGAGATGATAAAGTAGGTCTACGCCACCTATAGCGAGTAAGTATCTTCTCTTTATGTACTTCTATCATCATTAGTTTTTGACAAGATAAACAAACATTATCTGGACAAAAAGAATAAAACACTCTTATGTACTACGAACCTTTCTTTTGTGCGAAATACAATATTGTGCAATGTACGAAATTTACATTATAACTTTGTGTTATTGTGAAAGTTCACTAAAATATTGGTATTTGGAAGGAGAGGTTCGGGGATTAAATGGGCTGCCAGCCGCTTGTCGTATAATAAAGTCTCGCCCCTAGTTAAGGCGTATGAGCCTAACCTCTTTGCAGTTGCTAATGCGGACTCGATGAGCCAAGCTTTTTCTGTGAGATGTGCACAGCAATTTCGTGGCAGTGCGAGATCAACCTCTGTGCGCTTATGAGGATGCGTTATGTTGAGTCGAGGCTTCAATGCACGACAACCTTATTGCGCCTGGTAGTATTTGTAGTCAACCACACAACTTGGGCATAGTAGAACTGTACCCTTTGTAATGATAGAACACATGAGTTACTACCCCGGGACACCTAGACATACCTGGAAAGTTTATGTGTGCCTCTAGTTTGGGTGCTTCAAAGAATTAAGGACTCAAGGGCTAGATTCAAATTTCATTCTCCTGGAAACGCTCACATGTCTTGATAATGCGCGGAAGCGATACTTCAGGAGCGCCCAGTGGCACCTACTGCCAGGCCGCTGATGTTGAGCATCTAGCCGTTTGACGGCCGGGACAAAAAAATCTTTCCCAATAGACATGTGAAGTTGAGATGACCATGAACTTGGCCTTGTTTCAAACAGAGCAACAAAACGTCGAAAGCCGCACCCAAGAACGGGCCAAAGCAGTACATCGGTAAACGAGGCGTTATCAGCGTGGGAGAATTTGAATGATAGATGTCGTGAGTGTTTGCACCGCCTAAAAACATTGTGTGTATATGGAAAATTTGAACTACTTGTCCACCCGGCAAAGGAGTCGAGATCTGGCAGATATTCCCGGGAGGTTAATAAAGCTATCGTCACAATAGCGTCATACCTTCTTGCGCAGGAGGTGACGGTTACTATTTTTGCGGAGGGTCTTTGAACGAATGCGGCTCGCATCAAGAACCTCCGGATCCGCTATACTTTTCTCGAGGATGTAGTGGGTGTCGCATTGATGAAAAGCCAACGTTCGTGCCATGAGAACCTGATGGGGGCTGTCAGTAAAAGCTCAATGAGCGCCCAAAGCGGCGGGCTGTAGCCACGGTGGCGTGAAATTATATCGGTTTGCTGCTGTACAGCTCCGCGGTACTTGCGGATGATTTATCTGTTAGAGTACAAAACATCTGCATCATGCGTGCGTCTTTCGATTTTGCGTGAAAGATGTGAAGTGTCAATCTCCAGCGCAACGGTAGCTGACGACTTTCGGGTGGAAAGAAGGTTAGTCCCAGTAGACGCAGGGTGGCCGATTAAGAAAGAATTGCGTTATGCACCTTGTAGTGGTCGCGGTCGATGAGGCTCAGCCCTTGTAGAATGGCTTTCTCTTTGAATTATTAGAACCTAGCTCTCAAAACCTGGGCTTTTGGCTGTTGATATCACTGACCCGGATGTTGCAAAGCCGTAAAAGATTTAGAAGCGTCAGAAATTGAGATTAACGCATGACTGTCGAAAATAAAAGACATTCGCGAGGAACAACGATGCCAAATACAGGTACGATATCTGTGCGTCTTGCGAGGTGAGCATTGTTCAAAAAGTCGCAAGTAAAGTCAGATCTTAAGGATAAAATTAATGACTTTGACAGCGTGAAGTGCGGTCTCGTCCTGGTCCTACATTAAAGAGAAATCCATCCTAGGTATAGCATGGCTGGGACTGATGAGCTATGGATCGACTGGATCTGATAAAGCTAGGTACCACGCATTATTTTTCCGGTGGAGCTCTTCTGGAGGAGCATTGATCCGCCACTGCCACAAAACAATATTATATATTGTGCGAGGACGAATATACGATAGCTTCAATGCAGGATATTGTACGGAGTTATTAGCAATAGTTGTGCACGGTGATCAAGTAGAGCTTGGAATGCAGAGGCGGCAGTAAGTCGCGTTCTTAGGATAAGAAAAAAAGAAACGATCGTGCTGATAGTCGGGACGAGAAGAAGCAACGGTGCGTCATGATCTTCTACAGATTTTGCTGGTAGATGGTTTAACAGCTACAGGCTAGTATTTTATGCTATAGCCAGTGGAATGTGACGCGACTGTGCGTCGCAGCCTAGCTAGAGGAGATGAAAGGCATCTGAATCATACGAGTCGAAAAGCTAGGGTCCGATATTGAGATGGGCGGCGCTGATAAAACGGCACTGTTGAGTCAGCATGACTGTGTGGTGTCTTCTCAGGCGGAGCAGTGAAGACCGACGGGTGAGTGACGAGAAAGAATTTTCTCTCGAAAACGGAGCGATAAGAGATGTAGACTTTCCGGAAAGGGCTATCATTGATCTTGAATAATTGTGTCTGAAGTAACAGTACTGATTGAACCGGAAAGCTGAGATCATCATAGATCATTAACGAGACTGTCGTTGAGAACACTGATAAGATCATGCGCCATTAAAATTGACTATGATCCCGGAACCAAAATGTGCATCAAACGACAATGGCCCTAATAAAGGAAACAGCGTGATGTTTTCCTGTGCAAAGCACGGAGCGGGCTGGATGAGAGAATAACTGTTCTTACTTGGCGCCGACATTCTGCGCCAGAAAGCTAATGGCAACCGACTAGTTGTGTATGGTATGATGAGCTAAATGCAGCAAATACTTCCGGCGTAGACGCCTATTCTTAAAAGCATATATGACAGCATGGTCAGTGGCCTTTTGTTTGTTGGAAACAAGTTAAGTCTTCACCTAAGTAAACCAGGAAGAGTTATAAACTCCCAACCATTTGCATAACTACATAGCTAAACGCAGAATATATTCACTTGGAAACTTACCTTCAAACCACCAGGTCC
>NW_020189861.1:721166-729676 GCF_900000015.1 Plasmopara halstedii
TTCGTCTGCAGCAGAGCACTTTACGTCCGACTCACGTGAAATATCGGGGTAGAGGTATAAACCCACATAGAACAATAGATGTGCTTGCATCTGATGTGGAAGATAAAGATTATATATATATGGCTACAGAGTCCAGGTCATCTTCATGCGATGCAACGCGGTCGGAACGTTTTCTTAACAACCTCAGACTCGGTTATTGTTGCTGTCAATAACACCTATATATTCGAGTGCTCCAGCTACCTTTGGCATAAACGTGTTGTTTTTGTTTGTTTACCCCCAGTCATAGTGTGCGCACCCTTTGCAGTACGAACAATCTAAATTAGCAGTTGGCTTGCAGGAAAGCAAGCTCTTCCTATTCAGCTGCCGCCCACGAAGAACTCTCAGCACACTTGCGCGCCTGCCGATAATTTCCGGCTGCGGGCCATCTGCATGTAAGTTAACTTCATTGGCTTCGGAAGCGGTAAAAGCTACAGGCCCACTGGATAACTTTGACTCGCTCATCTCCGCATCTCCATCAGCTTCAACACGACGGCGTGACTTGCGGCGCGGCCGACGAGATCTGCGTGGTATGCTTATATTCTTTCGTTGATGCCTTCGTCGTGGGCGTTTGGGCAGCTGGTGTCTTGGCGCTTGCGTCCTTTCCCACTGTGCATATCTTATGCACATGGCGCGTGACAATCACTTTCCTATTGAAGGTAGGTACACTTTGTATCCCTTGGTCGTTTCGTCTGTCCAAACAATGACGACAGTGGGTCACGAAACACAGACACTTGGACCCGAACACCACACTGTCCCAGAGGGTTGGCGCTTGACCAGTCAATATCTCGAGTGCGACTTTTCGGTTCTCATCGGCGCGTGACGAGCTCCGGTTCAGTACGTACGTGGCGTACTTAGCTGCGTCTTCCACAAACTTAGCGGCAATCCTGCATAAAACACCATGTACCGAGCCTGAGGATTGTGCGGTGCATCCGCTTCACTTTCCCGTTTGCAGCTTGGTTACGCTTGGTGGGCCACTCCGTTTTTTTGCAAAAGAGATTTTCGCAGTAGTTTGACTTGTGATCTACGTAGTTGACCATGTATCGATTTCCTTGACTATCAAATGGAGTCATCGGACCCTCCAGGTTGCTACATATGACTCCTCCGATTTTGTCAATCGGTGTGTTCTTTCCGTTGTCCTTGGTCGGCTGTATCGTTCGAGTTTGCTTGCGCTTAGCACAAACCAGTCATAGTTTCCTCTCACGGCTCGATATTTTGTTACCGAATGCAGGGTCCTTGCCATGCGCTCGATGGTGTCCAGCACCAGATGAGCAACACGTGCGTGAAAACGTCGTGACGACCAACGAGACTGTGCCCGTGCTCTAGTCCACCACCTTCATGATCGGTTTTTCCATCTTCACACTGTTCGCGGCTACAGACTTGAGTCTAGCCACAAGTACGTGCTCCAGGTCAACGTAGAACACCACGTGGACACTCTTCGTGAACGCCAGCTTCCGTTACGCTTGGCGAGACAGCATCCTTTCGCAGTCAGCCGCCGTATAAGATTAGATTCTGCGCCAATTTGGTGCATAGTAAACGTCACTGAGCTCTTCCTCAGACGTAACGTCATCAACAATAGCTTGCGGAATCACCGAGCCTTTCTTTGCCATATCCATCGTCCGACCATCCGGCAACATGCAGGTGTCCTCAACATAATACTCCAATATGTTTCTCAGTAGCGCGGAGTTGTTGACGAGATGTCGGCTGGCATCACTGTCCAGGATCCAGCTCTTAGCATTCCCTGCCTTCACGTCACTGCCGGCAGCAAGTGCGAACTTTACTAACTTGCTGTTGTCGTTTCCAGTGGAGCGCTCCGGGCAGTTCTTCTTCAGATGCCCAAGCTTTTTGCAGTTGCGGCATCGCCTCGTTTCTTTTTGTGGTTCGGACACCGTCTTTACGACAGCTTTTCCAACATGCTTCATTGCTCGGTTCTTATCACCCATCATTTGCGCCCACACCACCAACTCGTTTACTTGTTAAAGCGTATCTGGTCGCGTGATGTCACACTTGGTCATCAAAGCATGCCTTAAGTCCGGGTCCGCGTACTTGACGATATTCTCAAGTACCAATGTAGGTAACGCGTTTGCTGCCATCATGTAAGCATTCAAGTACAGAAAGTGATCATTCCACGATTGCAGCGGGTCCTTCTTAGCTTCGAATTGCTTCATTCCCTGCTGCGTCGAGAGTCCTCTTGAATGACAAGTGCAACTGGTCCATCACGAACCAAAGCGTCGGTTGTGTGGCCCACCAGTGAGGATGTGTTGCTGGTAGAAGAGGTCAGCTTTACCACGTAGTTGCTAGTCTACTTTTTAATTTTTTACCGTTCCCACCAGGCGGCGCCACACGCCTGCTCCGCCATCTCGATCTGCACGATGAAGAGCAGCGCCCACTGCTCGAGACCGCTCCCAAGTTCCTTGTTGACTTCACTGCCGTCGAAGTTGCGCATGTAGATCTTCGCGTCCTTGGCCGGCGGCACTCTCTCGTCGAGATGCAACGATGGCGGTCGGTGCGCTTGATACTGTGCAGCCGGTTACTGGGCCAGATACTGCAGCGGAGGTGGCGCTGGTCCTTGAGCAATGAGTGGTACACCTCGCGCTTGATGTTCAACACCAAGTCCACTGGCATCCGCGCACCCATTCCGAGGCTTGAAGCGCCGAGCTCAAGCATTTGCTTACAATGCATACCCAGACTGCTCCCTTGCTGCAATGCCTGACAGTACACACTTTGACCAAGTCCAGCTTCAAGTCTGGGCGGCATAATCGGCACGCCCCACTGTTGCATCCCAAGCGAACGCCCCAAGCTGTCGACCTTGGCCACGAGCTTTGTAATGAGCTCCACGAGTCCTCCAAGGTCCGACGCAGCTTTTTCTTCCTGTAGCGCTTCGCCCCTTTTGTGGGCGAGGGGGGAGGCGGGGCCTCCGTAGCTGCGTTATCCATTAGGCTAATAACCTATTGGTCGGGGCACTTGTGCTGAAGAAGGTAGAAGTGAAAGTGAGAAATGTATTTAAGGAATTTTAGCTGGATTCTATATGCACACTACACGTTAACCGCAAAGACACGTGGCCCCACAGACGCCTGATTTGATTAAACCTAATGTATACGCCTCATTCGATTGGTCTCAATAGCAAAACCTAGTCAAAATCGTACCTTCAACATTGTCGACTCAACGCTACCACAAAGAACAACATAAATCTGGCTTCCGATCGCCTGTACGATGCTGGCTTTTCCATAAATAGCTAACAAATCTTGTTATGGGCATCTTTGCTATCCAGCTCTGTACGAGTTTCCTCGATGTCTAATAAAGACTCTTCTGTAGGTGTCCCACCAGCGCATTTTTGAAGCTGCAGGAAATTGATATACAATATTGGACACGGGCCGCAAGGGCTGCTACCCAATTTAGGGGCAAGAGCTTATTAAACTCCTACTGACCCGGAGTAATGTGGGTGTTCAATATGTGCTCAATCCTTACAGGAAATACAATGTTCTCGAAACCCAGTCGTCAAATTGAGGACAAATGCGATCGATTGAGGCGAATTTAGTGTGGCACCAATTGTAAAATGGGACCATGTCCGTAAGAAAGAATTCCCATTAATAGTGATAGCGTATTATTTACCAGTCGTTGACATCAATGTGCCGGGTTTAAAGGGCTATGTTAAGCGCAAATTAAAGATTGATATGGAATTGTTTGTTTGCTTATACCAGGTACAAGTATATGATATGATTGGTCAAAATATCGTCCGAGTTTTTTCCAAACACTCTACAATAGAGCGCGGATTTCGGTTTTAGATGCAGCTAGGCTGCCGTCGCTCTTCGCCCAAAGGAAGCTAAGCTAAGGTCACCGACCTTACGTTCTATACAAAAAGAGTTGCGGATCTCAATCCGCTGCCTCCAAGTACTACTTAAACAAGATAAGGCGTTTTCAAGTTATAAAAATGCTCTGCTAGAGCGCCTACAGCAAAAGATGTCGGTGTCGACTGAGTCCATGACGCCACCGCCGGCTACGGATGACTCCCCCAAACCAGGCCGTTCATAGTGAGCGTTGAGACCTTCGAGGGCAAGGATGGATAGAATCTGCACTGGGTAAAAGAGGTTGAGATGGCTATAGCGTCCGCCATGCTCCAGTCCGAGCAACAGCGCGTGGCGCTAGCTATCTCCAAACTTGAGGGTCGAGCGCGAGAATGGGCACTGACGTGCGGCACTTTGGCCAAGGCGGCGTTTTTCTCCTAAGCGGAGCTGAAGCTGCAGCTTTTATAAGTGTTCTTGTCACTTTACCAGGCATATCTTGTGCGATCGCGTTTCCTTGCCGCCCGACAGGGCAAGAAGAAATTAGTGGACTTTTTCTAAACGTTGCGTACTCTCATTGCCAGGATGGCAGCCGACCCGAGGCGGTCACAGTGACCATCTTTATGGAGGCGACGTGACCAAATATGAAGTCTTCCGTTTGCATTTGTTTTTTAGAATCGGTGAATCTGGCATTGAATGCCGAAATCAACTTTAAGTCGACACGACTTGGTTGAAATGCACTCCACAGAGCTCGTCGAGCGGGCCTGAGCCAATTAGTTTCAGCTATGCTGAGAGAGGAGAGAGAGCTCCAAGCTTTACGGCAGTGTTTAATCACCCGACAGAGTCCTGTCTGTGGAACCACCGTCACCTTCGGACAATTTGTCGCCTGCGCAAGGCGCGTCAAGGTCCATCGAACTGACTTCCCGCTTCTTACCAATCTCCTGGTCGCAGAGAAATGACAATACCCAGTAGGCGCGGGGCGCCCTACTGGGAAAGATCTGAGCTCTGTTGAGCCTCAAAGAGGTCGAGTACATCAGGGCCCAGCCTGAAAAGTCTCCGTGCTCTTGAACACAGAACGTGTATGCTAGCCGGGCTTTCTTGTCGTAAAAGCGATCGTGAAAAGCTTTGAGAAGCCATGGAAGACCCTGATCGATTCCGGAGCCTCGGGCTATTATGATCGACGCTCCACGGTCGAAGGAAGTTAACTTATGCTGATGCACTGAAAGCGCGGTTGAGTGACGTCGTCACTGTTTGCTAAACGACGGGGACATGTTTCAGGGTGCCGATGGTCCCTGTAGACCTCTGTGTCAAGTTTCCTGACTTCGATAGCGTGAATTGCTGTTTAGGTTTAGACTTGGATACAAGGTATGACCATATCCTAGGTATGGAATGGCTGGAACACCATTCGACTGGAGGTCGAAGACCTCGGGCGCTTCGCGCACTTCTCCTGGTTGGGCTAAATTGAGTCATGTATTCACCTGCTAGGGAGCAAAACCGCTATTGGCGCGGGCACTGGACCGAGACGGTCAACGTACTGGAGATCGGAGTATCCGAGTTGGTGAACACCGAAGTGGTATCGGACAGGAGTCCCAAGCATGGCTCGTGGGCTGAACGTAAAGTGGCACGTAGCTCACTGAGTGCTATTCAGATATCGGAGCAGTCGCTGCATGCCATGCGTGACATGGTCGGCCAGGGCGGACAGGAGGCCAATCTGATGCACTTGGCGTGGCTCGTATTTCACTGCAAACTGCTCACGTGTTGAAGCAGTCGCTCCAAGCCACGATTGGCGTGGTCGGATTAGGTCCGAGAGATCGACGATAGGCCACAGTGATGCACATGGTGTGACACGTAATCCACTGAGCACTGCTTACGTTTTGAAGCAGACGCTGCATGCCTCGAGTGGCATGATCGCACGAAGTCCGAGGCATCTTGGTCAAGACCCTTCAGATACGCGTGGAGTGTCACTTTATTCACTAGACGAAGACTGCGAAGCTTAAAGCTCTTCGTCGGATGTTTGAAATGACATTAAGGATCCGCTGGAGCAGGAAGTGAAGCAAACACAGGTGCGTGATCCCACTGGTCTCGCCGAAGACGCCGGGCGTCAATCCTGACCCAGGCCCTAACCATATCTTATCAAATGATTCCTTCACTCCAGCGTGAGTCACAACTGATGTCTCAAGATTAACTTCTTTATTCGCTCTTTTACTGGTCAGATTTTAATGGTTTAGTCTTCTCTGCATGCCATGAATGACTGACATATCTTTAAGTCGGCTAAACAGTAAGAAAATGCGTGACAAAGCTTATCGCTGAGCACTGAAAAATGACAATGATGAGCGCCAACCGTAGGGCTCGAAACCACGACCACAATATTAAGAGTCTTGCGCTCCACCGAATGAGCTAGACGGGCTTCGTGCACGACTGAAATGTTATAACATACAACATCAAAATTGCGTGTGTCTACCGTAGAATATAGCGCAAAGTTATACACCCTCGTCAACGGTATGACGATGAAAGAGGCGGCGACGTCACCCTCGAGCTTTTTGCTGCTGTGGCTAAGCTAGACGAGAAGCCCATCGAAGAGTTCAGCGGTGCCTTGAAGGCAGGCGTCTTAGCCGAAGTGGTCATTATACGACCGGAAGAGGAGATCAACTCGTCGTTGCTTCTGGATGAAGCTGTCCTTGATGACACTAAAAGGGTGCTGAACGCACGGAGTGGATCGTCGATTATAAAGAATCCCTCGGATTCGTACTATCCTTTGGTAAAAAAAATTAAACGTCGTTTCGAAAGAGCCGCAGTCGGTCCTACCTATGAGAAAGCAGAGTTTTCGAATGGTTATAGTATCCTCTTTTTCAATTTAAATCCACGAGAAACGATCGACGTGAATGGGTCTTTACGGGATTGACCTGGTTCCGTGAACCAAATACTGCGTAACACGCCAATGGATCCTGCCCAAGAAGAGTGTGACGTCATTGAAGCCTTTTCCGTGCAAATACCGGGCAGGAATGGTGCGTGAGTGTTAGTCTCCTCATTCGACAACCACGTTTTGAGTCCGGAAACCGAACGGTTAGTGGCGTATCGTTCACACCTACAATAAGCCAAACACTGCCATCATTCCGGCTCAGACGCTGATTCCTAGGAAGATTCTTCCATGGTAGGCTGATCAAAATACAGCGCACTCGCCTTGGTCGATGGTTATTACCAATTGCTCATGAGAGCAAGTGATATTCCGGTGACAGCGGTGAGTGCTCCTTGCAGGATGCTCTAGGAATGGCTGGTGATACCCCAAGGGCTGTCCAATGCAGCAGCAACATTACATTGTCTTGTGACGCAATTATTCAGGCCCCAATGGGCGTAAACAGAAACATACTTCGACAACAGCTTCGACAGTCGTGCGGGGCATGGGGAAACAGATGAGGAAAGCCACACCGCCCATTTGAGAGCGGTGCTCGACACGAATAAGCTGATGCTAAGCCGATAAGTGCATCTTCGGCGCTGAAGAAATTCCATTCTTGGTGTACCTAATTGGGAAGCATGTCTTTCGAGCGTATCCTGCTAGGATCAAGGCCATTGTGGTCTGGCCGACTCCAAAAAACCAAAAAGACTTCTGCAAGTGGCTTGATCTCGCCAACTACTTGCACGACGTATAGCGAGATTTATGCGGTAATGACACGGCCTTTACGGATATTTTATCAAAGTATGCGAAATGGTGTTAGGACACCGAGACCCAGGAGGCTTTTGACGGGGTCAAAGCCATGCACCAATACTGGCGTTGCCAGACTCCGTTCGCCCTTTGAGTGTTGTCTATGACGTTTGGACTTTGCCGTCGGCTGTGCACTGCTGCAAATAGACGTCGAGGGGCGACATCGGTTGGTTGCGGAGAAGGACTACCCAGTAATTACATGTGATGAAGTATGCACTTGTCGAGGGTTAGGGTGATCCTGCTCGGCTTCAAGCCGGTTGTGATTTACTCAGATCATGCATCACTACGCACTGCGACTCAGCCGCGTTACATCTTACAGAGAATGGCCAGGTGGCTCTCCTTCTTGACGAATTATACTTCGAGGTGAAGTTTAAGCCAGGAAGGCCGATGCTTTGGCTGATGCGCTGTTACGAAGACCGGATTATGAGATTACACATCTCACGACGGTGACTTGTCAGTGATGGAGTTGATCCGCGCAGCATACGCGGGTGATGATAGTGCGTGACACTGCTACGTGCTCTCGCGAGCAAGGGGTTTGGAAACTCGGCCAAGAAGTCGTTGTCGTGACTACGCGCACGGTTGCACCGATATTCGTTGACCAGCGGATCGCTGTATTACCGCAACGACCGACGATTACGCCACGAATTGTGGCTCCCCACAATGAGAATTTGAAGTACCGTATCCTCTTTGAGGTCCACGACGCCCCATTTAATGGTCATCTCGGTCATGAGAAGACGTACAGCTCTGTAAGTTGCCATTACTGGTGACCCAAACTGTACAAATGAACGAGCACATATGTCCGCACGTGTGAAACGTGTCAAAGGGTGAAAACCGCTTCGAATGCGGCGGCGGCGCCACTGGCCAGTTACCGATTCCCTGCGGGTGCCCTCTGGGTGTTGGCAGTCCATGAGTACGGACTTTATGGTTGGACTCGGCGGGCAACACGGGTGTTGTGGTCTTCATTCATTGTTTGATCAAGATGGCTCATCTTG
>NW_020189861.1:729686-732012 GCF_900000015.1 Plasmopara halstedii
ACTTAGTCTTAGACTTGGATTCAAGGTATGGCCTTATCCTTGGTATGGCATGGTTGCACCTCCATGAGCCATGGATTGATTGGATGTCGAAGAAATTGGGTGCTACGCGCACGTCTCCTGGTGGTGCTTGGTGAGTCATGAACCCACCTCTGCTACGAAGGAGGAGCGCTATTGGCACGGGCACTTGACCGGGACGGTCAATGTGCAGGTCCGATTTGTCGAACACCGAAAATGTTTCGGACAAGAGTCCCGAGCATGGCTCGCGGGCTGAACGCGGAGTGGCACGTAACTCACTGCCCACTGCTCAAGTATCGGAGCAGTTGCTGCATGCCATGCGTGCAGAGGTCGGACAAGGTCTGAGGTATCGAGGGCGAGGCCCCAGTAATGCACATGGAGTGGCACGTAATTCACTGAGCACTGCTCACGTTTCGAAGTAGTTGCTGCATGCCAAGAGTGACATGATCGGACGAGGCTCGGGGCATCTTGAACAAGGCCCTTCTGATGTGCGTGGAGGGGCACGTTATCCACTGGACGAAGACTGCGGATATAGCAGCCATTCGTCGGATGTTGTTACATCAAGGCTCCGATGGAGCAGGGAGTGGGGACACAGGACGACGCCGAGTGCGTGTTTCCACTGGTCTCGATGAGACGTTAGACCTGGATAGAGAAGAGACGGCAAAGCCGTATGATACTTACAAGACGCAGGACGTCGACCCTGACCCATGGTGTGTCTATTGTAGACAATAGAGCCCAGCTGTACACCCTTGTCAACGGCATGACAAGAGAGGAAGACGCTGACGTCACCCTCGAGGCTATTTCCGCGTTGAATGCTCTTCATGTACTGGACGAGATGTCCTTCGAAGAGTTTGGCGGTGCCTTGAAGGCAGGCGATTTAGCCGAGGTGGCCATTATACGACCGAACAAGAAGATTGACTTGTCGTCGCTTCTAGATGAAGATGTCCTGAAGGATACTAAGAGGGTGATGAGCGCACAAAGTGGATTGTCGATCCTGAAGAACCCCTCGGATCTGTGCTATTTTTGGGATAGGAATTTCAAGACGTCGTCTCCAAAGATCCGCCGTCGATCCCACCTCCGGACCGAGGTGTGCGTCATGAGATCGACCTGGTTCCAGGAACCAAATACTGCGTAACACCCAATGACCCCTGCCCAAGGAGCAGTGTGATGTCATTAACACCTTTTTCCGTGCGATGCACGACGCAGGATGGTGCGTGAGAGCAAGCCTCCCTATTCGTCACCCACGTTTTGTGTCCGGATGCCGACCGACAAGTGGCGTATTGTGCACGCTTATAATATGCTAAACGCTTCCACCATTTCGGCACAGACGCCGACTCCTAAGAGAATGTTTTCCAGAACAATATGGTTGGCTGTAAAAAGTACAGCGCACTCGACTTGGTCGATAATTATTACCATTTTCTCATGAGAGCGAGTGATGCTCAGTGATTTTACGCTGAGAGCCATGAGTACTTCGAGCGGGATGCTCTGGGAGTAGCTGGTGATACCCCAAGGACTGTCAAATGCGCCAGAAACATGTATTCGTCTTGTGACGCAATTGTTTAGGCTCCATCGGGCGTATGCAATGACATACTTTGATGACTTCTTAATCCACAGTCGTGCGGGGTACGGGAGGACAGATGTGGATAACCAAATTGTCATTTGGGAGCGGTGCTTGAGTGCATGCGCACGAATAAGCTGTATTTTAATGCTAATAAGTGCATCTTCGGCGCGGAAGAAATGCCCTTTTCAGGGTATTTCATTGGGAAGCGTGACCTTCAAGCGGACCCCGCTAAGGTCGAGGCTATTATGGACTGGCCGGTTCCAAAAAGTCAAAAGGACTTTCGCAATCGGCTTGGGCTCGCTAACAACTTGCACAAGTATAGCGCAAATTTCGCAAAGATGGCACAGCCATTGTCTCATCTCTTTTAAAAGGAAAAGGAATGGTATTAAGACCATGACCATCGGGAGGCTTCTGACAAGGTCAAAGTCAGCCTCCTTCATGCACCAATACAGGCGTTGCCCGACCTCGATCGTCCTTTTAGTGTCACCTAAGACGCTTTGAACTTTGCCATCGGCTGTGCACTGCTGCAAGCAGACACCGAGGGGCGAGATAGGGTGATCGCATTCGAAGCTCGCCGGCTTAAGGCTGCGGAGAGGAGCTAACCAGTCTAACAAGGAATTCCTTGCGAAGAAGTATGCACTTATCAACTTCAGGGTGCGACTGCTTGGCTCAAAGCGGTTTGTGATTCGCAAAGATCATGCTCACTGCGACTCAGTCGCCCCACCTCTCGCAGAGGATGGCCTGGTGGCT
>NW_020189861.1:732022-733522 GCF_900000015.1 Plasmopara halstedii
TTAGATATTGAACTCACAACTTGAGGTATAGCATCACGATGCAAAACCACTTGAGCCAGTCAGCATGACTTATATGTTAGTGCAAGCATTGACTACAGCAGCATCCTTAACAGAAGATAGTCTCAGTGCGTTTACAGTTGCTTCCGTGCAAAAAAGATGCGTCTGAATTGATCAAAACCGCTGTAGAACGTCTGGAAGCGATAAAAGCTCTATGATTTGATATCGCAGCTGTTGACAGCATGGAGAACGTCTCACTGCGTTTACAGTTACTACCATGCAAGATTGATGGGTATGAATCCATCAAAACCGTATAGAGCGTCTAGAAGCGATAAAACGAATATGACTTGATATAGCAGCTGTTGACAACATGATGAATGTCGATGTGCGTTTATGGCTACCTCTGTGTCAAATTGATGTATCAAAGCCGATCAGACTCGCTGTAAAACGTCTGGAAGCGATAAAACAAATGTGACCTGATATCGCTGCTGTCTACAACGTGACGAATGTCTAGTTGCGTTTATGGCTTTCGACGCGTCAAATGGAAGCATCAAAGCTAATCAGAAACGCTATAGAACGTCTGAGAGCGCTAAAACATTCATGACTTGATATCAAAGCTACTGACAGCATGACGATTGTCTCAGTGGGCTTACAATTCCTGCCGTGCAAAATTGATTCGTCTGAATTAATCAAAAACGCTGTAGACCCTCTGGAACTGCCAAAACGAATGTGACTTGATATCGCATCTGCTGACAACGTGACGAATGTCTTTGTGCGTTTATGGCTGTGTGTTGCATCAAATTAATGTGTCAAAAACGCTTCTTGATACCTTTTTGCAATAAGTAGACAGCACCCGGACTTCCCCGGTGGTCACCAACCCGCGTAATACCCGAGCTTGAGGCTGCTTAACTTCACAGATATGATGAGAAACGACATCCCTTTTAGGAATTGTGTAAGCCATGTCAAGCACGTGCTGTAGGGGTCTTCATTACACTCTAATCCGACTCTACCCGGCCCGGGGATTGAACCCTGGACCTCCCGGTCCTGAAGTGAGTGGCGAACCACTGCACCACAGGATCGGTGCTTAACTTCACAGATATGATGAGAAACGACACCCCTTTTTAGGGGTCATGTAAGCCATGTCAAGCACGTGTTGTAGGGTTTTTGATTACACTTTAACTCGACTCTACCCGGCCCCGGGCATCGAACCCGGGACCTCCCGGTCCTGAAATAAAATGAGCGGTAAACCACTGCACCACAGTATCGGTGCTTAACTTCACAGAGAAGACGAGATATGGTGTTTTCAGCCTAAGATGGCCGTCTACAACATTTATTGTTTGCAACGCTTACTAGTGCTTGATACATATGGTATGAATTTCAAAGGGTCAATAATATTAGAATGGTGTCTTCAACATAACGGGTGGCAAATTTCTTGACTCTTGAATCGTATTGTAACGCAAGCAATAACACTGCATAGCTGGACCATCTCCTTCAATAACAGCA
>NW_020189861.1:733532-734318 GCF_900000015.1 Plasmopara halstedii
CCAGGGCGTCGGGCAAATACGCTCGACGCTCCACGATGGGAAGAAGTCAGCTGTATGCTGGTGACATCGTCACTGTTCGCCTACGGACGGGGACACGAGTCACGGTCCCGAAGGTCCCTGTGCACCTCGGAGTCAAGTTCCTTGACTTTGATAGCGTGGAACGCTGTCTACTCTTTAACTAGGATGCAAGATATGACCTCATGCTAGGAATGGCATGGTTGGAACACCATGAGCCATAGATTGATTGAAGGTCAAAGATCTTAAGCGCTACGCGCACGTCTCCTGGTGGAGCTTTGGCGAGTCATGAACACACCTCTGCTAGGAGACAAAAGCGCTATCGGCGAGAGCACTGGACCGAGACGGTCAACTTGCTAGACATTGGAATGTCCGAGTTTGTAGACACCAAAGGTGTATTGGACAGGGATCCCGAGCGTCGCTCGCGGGCTGAACGTGGAGTGCACGTTACCCACTGAGGGCTGCTTGAGTATCAAAGCAGTCGCTGTATGTCATGCGTGACATGGCCGGCCGAAGGCCGAGGCATCGAGGGCGAGGCCCCCGTGATGCACGTGAAGTGGCACGTAAACCCATGAGCGCTGCTCGAGTATTGAAAGAAGTCGCTGCATGTCATGCGTGACATGGTCGGACAGAGTCCGAGACATCTTGGGCACAGCCCGTCAGATGCGCGTGGAGTGGCACGTAAACCACTGAGCACTGCTCATGTTGGGAGTCAGTCGCTGCATGCCATTGATGGCGTGGTCAGACAGAGTCCGAGGCATCTTGGGCACG
>NW_020189861.1:734328-736154 GCF_900000015.1 Plasmopara halstedii
TGAAAATACACGTCTTCCACACGTGAAGAACTGTGCGGGTGTTTAAGCATCTCCTCTTCGACAATTGAGGCCAGAACACTGTTGTCGTAGTGCTTCTTGAATATCTCGATCGGATCGTACTTAAGCTTAGGTCCATACTTAACAAATTCGTCAGCAATTTCAATACACTTATCAAGAAACGGCCGAGGTTGGAGATTGGAACCAAGTGAACCAATAATTTCGCCCAAAGGTTTCCCTGAGCGTATCAAGGATTGAATTTGATCGCGTTCAAGTTGCGTGTCTGATGCATAACTTGAAGATAATTTCGCAGACTGAGATATCGCCGCCAATTCAGACTTGTCAGAAACAGCCCTAAGAATAGCGGGCAATCTTAGCTGCATGTTTGGATTTTTCTTGTTATAATTGACAAGAGACGTCTCGTACGCACTGAGCATCAAGCTATCATGATTGCTGTCGTGGTCAATCGTGTTGCCTGCTGGCATTGATACGTTTTCGGACAAAGTGGATTTGATATGTTTGACCGTGTTCGTGCGAAATTCCTGAAACGACTTGAGACAAGAATCAACACTATTAATGTCTAATTTACTGCGACGAAGCAGATTCTTGACATCTTCATCGCTTTTCAAGCTGTTAAACCAGTCCAGGAACAACAATGTCTTTAATCGTTCAACATCCACGTATGTTTGCTTTTTCATCACAATTTCAACCAGCTGTTCTTCAGTCGCGTATTTTGTCAGCGTTGCCATCAAATTGAAAGGCGGCCTTTCTTTCTTTTCACAATATTTATCGAAAAACTTAATCAATGTGCTAATGGACCGCAAGCTTTGATTTCCAGAATCAATCAGCTTGCCATGAAAGATCCGGTTGAAGTTGTCAATCAGCTTGAGAACTTCAACCGGATCTTTCATGGCTACCCAATGCTCAATCTGATTGATCTCAAGATTAATAGCCTCATCTGCAGTATCTGAAACTGTTTTTGCGGCTGAAATCACAGACGCCGCAACACTTTCACCAAAGCTAGCAATGAGAACAGGTAGCAAGCCTACGGGCGTGGCCGGATTTGCTTTGTTATACGTATGAACATATGAGGCAAGCGCAACAAATTCCTTGTACCCATAATTCTTGTCCTTGTGTCGATTTTTGCCCTTTTTTCCAGTAGTAGGCGGTGTAAGCGTGTTGCTTGTCTTAAACTTTCCAATGTCATTATGACTGCTCATGGTGCCGTAATACTCCTTGTACTTATCTTTCATGAAAGACACATGATAGTGTTTGTTTTCAAAGGTTTCGAGCAGCGTGTTGACTTGGTCTGGAGTTTTGAAGCTATTAAACCAGTAGCACATCAGATAGGTAAGCAGCTGATTATAAAATTCGGGATTTTTTGATTCATATGGTTTTGTGGCAATTGCAATGATCACGTCGTTAGAGTGATGGGAAAGATATCGATGAAGCGATAAAATTGGACTGATCAACTCATCGCCATTTGTCAATACGTAAGTAATAATGTAGTTTATCCACGCGAAAAACGTAAGCATATCAAAATTTGTGTTGTCAGTATAAATTTTGTCTGGATGTATTCCTTCAACCAACCAATCGTTCCTCATTTTATCAATCTTTGTCTCCACAGCTTCCTTGTTTTCAAAAATTTTGCGTAAGTTGACTCGCTGTTTTGAGCAAACGACGTCGCAACTGACTCCACGACAGTCTCCAAATTTTCGACCACATTTTCACGAGGAATTTCATTGAGTGTTGTCATTAATGCATTTACAAACATTCTCATCTCATCGTCAACAGTCACGAGAGTTCTTCCAACACTTTTATTATCATGC
>NW_020189861.1:736164-746220 GCF_900000015.1 Plasmopara halstedii
CGAGTGGGATAGCCGCCAGATTCCGCTAATACCCGGTGGATCAGGAGCCGTCGCTATGGTCGTTGATAGTGGTTGAGCGCCTCGTCCGCGTTGCTGTAAGGCTGTAGTACTTCCACCGTATCCGTTTTCGTTCCTAGCAAATGCACGCACATAGTAATCTTGACCCGGTTGCAATCCTTTAATAATTGTTTCTTCTGCGACATCCACGCCTTTCACAAGTTCTTGCACATTAACGTTCGCTTCTGTGCCTTTCAAATAGCTCTTGTCAGAGATCACAAGTGCTGGTAGATCGCCAAGATTTGACAAAAACGTAATATACCAAGTCGCACCGTAATCTGGATAATCGGCTCGCGTGACGCTTAGTTGCCCAATTGTGGCCAAATTTTGAAGCTTGGTTCGCACGTCAGCTGCAGTATCGTCAAAGTAAATGACAGCATCACCCGCACCCTGAAAACTAACTACAAAATATCCATTCAAATCATCGGCAGATGCCTGTGTAGAAATTGTCTGCACCTCGTAAGCCAGTCCACTAGCTTCTTGCGAGGCCACAATTGCATCGGCATCATATTCACCCATAATAGAAGCCAAAGTATTTGTTTGAGTCTCATCTTTTACAACAGATGCTGTCACTGAGCAAGTGGCACAAGCAACGCCATGCACATCAAAAAATTCTGTGGCGCCTTTCTTCTTGTCGACGCGAAGGCTCACAGAATAAAGAGACTGGAATGTAACATACCAATGATACCCGTTTGATCTCGTTGGGCCAACCCGTGATACATCGATGGAGCCAATACCAGGTAGCCTTCCCAATGCACGCTTCATCTCTGTCGCCTCAACATCCATACTGAGCGTCGTCTTTTTTCGCGCATATGCAGTGATGTGCAGCGTCGTATCGTCCATCCATGCAGAACTTAGTGTCATCGTCCCAGTTGCCACATTCGTCACTTCAAAGACCCTTGAACCGATCCGAACCTGCTCTCCAGTCTCTATTTTACCAGTGAAGTCGCTTGAAGTGACAATTAAATTGGATGTTTCTGTCACTTGGACGTTGCCTAGCGCCGTATCGAATACTTCAATTGTTACACCGGCCGCTCCATCAACATGATATGAATCCAATGGTAGCTCCGAATCGGTAAACGGCGCGGTAGCGTGAACGGTAAAGATGTATTGTCCAATTCGTACTTTATCTCCTCGGTTCACACGGCCCAACATGGACGCGCTCGTCTCGACAACTCTCGATCCTGCCATCACTGTGCCAGTCACGACGGGAATTGGGTCGGTCCATTGTCCTTCAAAGCCGATCGATACATCAAAAGTTCCACCTAGCATTTTCGTTCCCGAGCTTTCTGTCGACACAATCTCCCACACCTCTGGAAAAAAACCAGCGACACCTGTCGTAACGTGAGCTCCCGCAAATGACAATATCCGATTAGGTGGTTGAGTAGCTTGACATCCAGTCGTATCTCCGACCAAAATATGCTCTTGTCGTCCACTAACAAGGTATGCGCCGTCAAACGTAACCGTGTACACAAATCCGTTCTTCACAGCCCCGAAACTTGATCTTGAGACTATTACGCTGTCTACATTAAGCAGTTCCTCTAATGCCATTTCAAAATCCACTTCACTGGCATTCCACGGAATGCACGATGTAGTTTCGGTGCTTCGACTGCTCTTAAATGTGACTTTGTAGCTACCTGAAAGGATGAGACCATCAGCTGCCACCGAGAATGTTTGCACTTCGTTGACTCGTCGTGCAACATCCACTTTATAACCAAGCACAGGTGCACCATTCACACCTTCGGGCTTGACGTGTAGAGGGGGGTTAAATTGCACAAGCATCGATGTGTCACTTGCGCGATACACAAAAACCTTCTCCGGTGGGCCTGGGACATCCCCCGGAACGAAAAACGCAGCATTGACCGTTTTGAAAAATAACACCAGACTGTATACGAATATCTTAAGATGAATATATAGTATGGGCTTGACAACCATCCTGCCGCACTGGAATTACGAAGAGCAGTGCGTGTCAAATTAAAGAAATCTTGTGAAGGGACGCCTGAGTGTTGCTATCATTTGGCGGCAAATAATTTTTTTGTCTGGAGTGTGCGCTGGAAGCTTGCATTTCTGAAGTGGTGGTCCATCCAAGTGGCCGCTCATGTCCCGATAGAGCCACATTTACTTCACAAATGCATGAGTCGACCAACGCTCAAGCCGCATCAAATCACAGATGGTACGAATGAAGTGGGGAACGTATTGTTTCCTAGATCTTTGCGATCTGAGTTGTATCCACCAAACAAGAGCTCAAAGACTTATCGAGGAGTGGTTCGTCTTACTTTATCCGTCACTGAAAAACCCAAAATATCAGTTTTAGAGTTTGTGATCGAGACAAGAGACTTACTAAGCGTGGAAAGGAGCAGGCTAAGATCACAGCCAAGTCTCTCAACAAAACGTGGACCTCACGATTATACAGTGAAAAAAACTGTTAGACGTGAAGACTTTGTGATTTGTGGGTATCTCGAAACTCGATGAGGGGTATCACCACGTGGCAGAAGAGCTAGGCCGAGCTATTTGTCGGCATTTGAGTTGTCCGGAAACACTACGACACTATTCAACGTACACGGACTTTGATCCATGTCGCTGGTGGAAAATCAAAGCTTGAAGAAAACATTATGCAAGTTTATTTTCTTTTCCAAGGGACGACGTGCGCACTTAAACATGGTCTTGAAAAGTTATACTTTTTCAGTTAGTACTTAGTCTCAAAATTACAATGATTATAATATTCCTTAGTGTTTACACAAAACGTGCTCACCACGTAATATGGTGCGCAAGGGCCGCCTTAAAGAGAATGTCGCGGGTGAGCGCTATGACTCAAATGCTATTCAGATGCCGCAATCAACACCTAGTCGTACGCGCCCATATCCTAGTCAATTTAATCCGGCAGACCTCATGGGTTTGATGAGCGGTGGCAGCGGCGGTATGCCGGATATGTCTCAAATGATGGAAATGATGCAGGGTATGGGGGGTATGCCTCCTATGGGAATGCCCGGTATGCCTGATATATCTGGGATGGTACCAACTACAGCACCGTCTCGGCATAAAATTATTCACGTGTATGGACTGGCAGAGGGTACCCCCACATCAACCTTCACGACATTCTACCCGAACTACATTGATATTAAAAAAACATTGCATCAGGGTCGTCGAATCTCCAAGGAACAGGCGTGTGATACCCCTATTGCTGATGAGATGTCGGAGATTTGTACATTTCTTAGATTGCCGCACGTACTTGAGCCGGCCAAAAAATACCCGCGCGACTGGATGGTGGTGGGTCGTATCCGTGTACGTCTTGTGCGTGACGATGGCACGCTAGAGAATCCTGAGATCCCAAATCGCAAGTCACTCATGATAAAGATGGCGGAGCTCATTCCTCAGCTACAGTCTCGCAAGGTACGGCTTGAGAACGAGGCTGAGGAGGCTAGAAAGAAGTTAGCGGCTGCAGCCGGAGCTGCAACACCAGCGACTGGAGGAGGCAAAAAAAAAGGCAAGAAAAAAGGAAGGCGATAATTGCATCACAAGTGTTGACAGACTTAACGAAAAGATGATCAGGCTAGAGTCTGTAATAGTAGGCTGAATACAAAACCATTCGCGTCGTGTATGCCAACACATCAAGTGTTGTAGATTTTGATGTTTGGTAAGCGCTCTTAGCGCGCGGCGGAAATACCACGACCTCTGCCTCTGCCTCGACCTCGACCAGGTGCGGCAGGTCGAGCGAACTCGCATGGCTTTTGTTCTTCTTCATTTTGTGATGGGGCCACTTCAGATCGAATGTCATCGATAGCGCTTGCAGTATTATCTATCTCAATCTAACAATGTACATGTGACAACAACTGAATAAAGTACTTTCCGCACCTATAATGCAGCTTCTCACCGTATAGTCAAACTTGATGTGGAGCTCTTCGATGGCGACGGAGAGTACAGTCGCCTTGCACGTCGAGTAAATCATTTTCAAACGAACAGGAGAATCTTCTGGACACACATACATGAAAACTTTTACAACATCATTAATACGCATGTCAAAAGTATATTTGTGTTCAAAACGGGTCCAACGCAACGCACGCAATGCTGATGTCACTTTAGATCCGCGATAACGATAGGCCACGAAGCTGGGTGTACGACGGTCCAGTGTAGAGATCACATCGATCAGCTCAACGTTTTCCAGACTTTTAACTACCTCGACTCTCTCATTATCTTCGCTCAGTTTCTATAAAATCAGAACATTGAGTATTCCTTCGACTTCCGATGCTACTTTTGACTTACCATGGCAATCCAATCAAACTTCTCTTCCTGAAGCAACCTCAGCTTGTCGCGTACATTTTGCGTGATTCCAAACGGTACGACGCCCATGGCGCTGGACTTGACGTTCGTGTCGCGCTCCAGCAAAGCTGTCTCCTTAAGCAGCCGTTCTGACTCAGACAGTGGTGCATTTGCCGCCTGCTTCTTTCTTGCCTCGATAAAGCTTTCCCACGTCACTTCACTCTGCGCAACATGCATGCTTTTAATCATTGTCTTTTTTACATCATAACTCAGCAATTTACCAAGTCCGTGGCGTGGAATTCGCCTGAAAAGTAGTTCAGTCCCAGCTGTTTCTTCAGCGAATCGCGCGACGATGAGTATAACATGCGATCGCGTACGCTCACGTTCTCGGGTACAAAGGCCAATAGCACCCAGCGCAACGCTGTCACGTTTGTGTCGGGGCAAAACAGCACAAACGCTGCCTGCTCCGCATTCAAGTTTGACGCTACTAGCTGTGCCACGTCGTACCGAGGCTCTGATGTCGCGGGTCCAGCCGCACTTAATTCAAAGGACTCATCATTAATCAATACCTTTACAAAGCGGAGATTGCCGCTTTGTGCATCAGCAAATGCACGTTCAAGCTCGGCACTAAGCAAGAGATTAGCTCGCGCCATAAGGAGAATACTTTACTGATAATATTACAGAACAAATTTTAAAGCCCCATCCATTTAGAATAAACGAGATGATTGACGATCGCTATATTATAACTCGGCGAACATTTACTTCCTACAAATTTTTCGTCTTAGGCGTCTGATCACTCAGACGCTTTAAAAAACTGTTGGTAACATAGTACTCGTAAGCCTCAGCCCAATCTATTGTACATTGCATTGATTGACTGCACTTACCGCATCGTCAGCGTACGCAAACTCCAAGCAGTGCAAAGCACCAGAGAAGAGCCTTTTTCGCATGGAAATATTCTCCTTCAGACCAAATATGATAATTCGCGCTTGAGTCAAGTAATCGCCATTGCTCTCTTTGAAGCGCTCATACAAAGCGGCCTAAGACACAACAGTGTCAGATCTGACTTATTCGAATGAAACCTCAAAAAGGTTTGAAATTACCTCAATTTCGGAAGCAAGATCAGTACGTCTTGATCCGTTTTGGTCAAGAATCTTGCTCAGCATGTCCACAAAGATTGTCCGATTCTTCTCCATGTGTTCTGACGTATAAAACAAGTCTACTTGGTCGTTCACCGCGCCTACTGCAGCCACTTCAGTCTTGACAGGCGACGCTGATCGCTTCTCCGTTGTTTCTTTCAACTTTTCAGCCAGTTCCTCACCGATCACTGCTCCATCCTTCGCAAGAGCTGCCTCTAATGGCTCCTTCACTGGAGCTACTTCTGCTTCCTCTTTCTTGACTAAATGATTAAGCACCTTCTCCTTTGTTATTTTAACTTCTGCATCTTTCAGAGCTTCTGTGTTTTTCATAGATGAAACGATCTTTGGATTTGAGGGGGCACTTAACTTTGCAGCACATTCTTCCTTGAGCTCATTCGATGGAACAACCTTCAACGTCTCTTCCTGCAGCACCAAGCTTCCCTTATCTGTCTTCCGCTTCTTATTTGCGTGTGCCGCGGTATCCTGAGTTCCTTTTTTGCCCAAACGAATTATATCTGTGTCGTTGTTCAGAATGTTAATCATGTGCTTTCGAAGCGCGCTTGCCGTGTGGCCGACTGTAGGACTCAAACTTTTGCGCAGAAGCGCAATGATTGCAGCCAGACCTGATCGTTCCACGTCCGAACGATACATGAGTTCTTCACTGAACAGCTCCTGCATCATGCCGACAAGCTCGTCGTTATTTCGCGACGATTCGTTTGCGTGTAGCCGTACCATCTTGTTCGCAAATGCAGCAAGATCGCCAACATTGTAATTCCCCTTGTCCTTCTTTGATTTTCGTTTTGGTCCATTATCACGCTTCTTCTTGGCTGCTTCTTCGGTCATTTCGCGAATATCAGCTGATTTTACCGACTTCTGGGGCACCACAAGCTCAATCTCTTTTTTTCGCTTGCTGTCGATTTCAACTGAATTGCTTGCTTTGCTTTGCTTTGTCGAGACTTTAGGAACCTTCTTAGCGGTCGGAACGTGAGCAATGTCATCTGCTTCTTTCTTTTTCGGCGCCTTGCGGCTTGCTACTTTTGCTTTGATCTCCTCTTTGCTCAGCGTGGGTACCACGACATCTGCGTCTTCTCCCTCTTCTTGTGTGACAGCAGACGCGTCATCCTTTTTCCCACTTAGTTTAGCAATATCTTCGGCCTCTTCTTTAGATGAACGCTTGGCTGGCGTTTTTTTCGGCGTTGTCTTAAGCGCCGGCTTAGCTTTCGGAGGTCTACCAGGTTTTCGCTTCACAGATAGAGGTATCTTATCAGGCAAGAATTCCACATCCGTTATTCTATTAACAGGCTTCAAAATACCATTTGCTCTCTCTTCAATTGGTAACTTAGCTTCTTTCTGTGCATCACAACAAATGACACAACATTAATTGACTTTTCCATAGACAGTTCACACATCCAACTACATACGTCTGCAATTTCAATTGCCGTCATAAGCTTTACTCGTCGCTTGGGGGCCTTCGAGTCTTTTTCCGGATAGCCTTCACGATATCCAAACTTTGTGTCATCCCACGGTACAATCTTTTTGAATGAAATGGGAGCAAAGTTATTAGATACGTAGAAAAAAACAAGATACTTGGTGCCAAGCGTCTTCAAAGCCGTTTCCTGAAGCTTCTTCGGCAGCAAACGTGGGTCCGTGATGATACAAGGCCAAAACGGATACCCTCCCATTTTCGCCCAGACAATCTGGCCAAATCTGCCCTTAATTTCATCACTCAACGCTTCCACCTTTTTCTCCACCGTGCTTTGCTTCTCATCTGCGTTGTCTTGGGGATCGGCTGTCATCTTTTTTCTGCGGCCAGGCGTTTGAGATCTTTTCTTTGTGCCTTTTACTATCTTTGCGCGCTTCTTGGGCTGCTTCTCAGGCTCTGACTCAGTCTCGTCTTCCTCTGCCTCTTTAGATTTTGTGGGACTTGGTGTTCGGCGTTTGCGGGGAGCTGCAATCTTATTATTACTCATCTTGTGTTTGACCGTGGATTTTAGGGCTGTCTCCTCGGCAAGCGCTGTATCAACCTTCATCGTCTCTGTTGCTGCCTTTGCATTTACATTCGAAGCTTGTGTCGACGCTGCTTTAGCCGCAGAAGACGCTTTTGCTACTGTAATCACCTGTCCTGCGGAAAGTGCCGGTACACCGGATGGTATTTCTGTCACGTGGGGGGCTTGAGCTGTAAGAGGAGCCTTCAGAGCAGTATTGGACTTTGCAGAGGACACTGCCTCTGCTGCAATTGGTTCTTTATCAAAAGATGCCTCAATTACTAAGGATGTCTGTGCTTTAGATGAGACCTTCATAGATGAAGGCGTCTCTAAGGCATGACCATTTCCCTCTGATTGACCAACCTCAGCTGTTACAGGCACTTCTGTTACCAGAGGCACTTGTACTTCTTCAGACGCACAAGGTTTGTGATCTGCCGAAGATGCCTGAGCAGCAGAAGCCACCTGTTGGACAGATGATGCCACTGGAGTGGAATGCTCTTGTACCTCAGGAGACGTATCGGTAGCAAGAGACGCCTGTGCAGCAGAAGAATCTCCCGATTCGACCGAGACGTTCTCGCTCATCATGTTTTTCTTGTGCGAGGCGGCGAGGATAGCCACTGGGTAAAAGCCTTAAGTTTGGTGTTAGCTGGATCTTCTACTTTCGTAAAGATGGAGTTTGATACATAAGTTTTTAGATGGTAATTTTTGAGAGCGTTTAAGGATGCAAAAAAAAAGAATGGAATATTTCGCACAAAAGCTGTCTTTGGAATACATCTTGTAAAATTTATGTATCTCCATGAAGGCGATAGTTATAGGTCGCATTAACCAGGTGCCATCGCATAACACCGTCGTCTATTCCATGCGTCCACTTTCGCGCACCATGGGGCACTTTCACTCAAAAGACGCTCCAAGCACTATTCATCGGCGAAAAGAATGTCGAGTTGCAGCACTGCAAACTGACGACTTGACAACTAATGACTTGACATCATGATTGCCTCGCCAAAGACGCTTACTCCCATCCACTGCCAGAAGCAGGAGCAGCGGCATTCCAGTTCGAAGCAGCGCCAGCTTCACTCGACCACTCAGTGTTGCCGGTAGCAGTCCACTCAGCAGCAGTGGCAGCAGGAACAGAGGGCTCGGCAGCATACAAGGCAGGCTCCACCGGGGACGGAGAAGCGTCACCCCATCCAGGGCGGGCTTGACTTTCATCACCAGCAATAGCCTGAGCTTCTTCGGCCTTCTTGAGTTCCTCAGGGTCGCGGTATAGAAATAGGTCTACAGCCACGTCCCATGGGAGAGCACGGGAGATAGTGCCACGCAAACGCAGCACCTCACGAGCAAGCAGCCAGTAGAGCAAACCAATCGAAAGCTTTCCCTTGTTGTTAGCCGGAATAGCCACATCGACGAATTGCAACGGAGAGTCCGAATCACACAGCGCGATTACAGGAACATTGACAAATGAAGACTCACGCACGGCCTGCGAGTCAGTGCGCGGGTCCGTGATGATGAGCAGACGCGGCTCGCGGAATTGCTTAGTAATCTGGTTGGTGAACGTACCAGGGGTAAAGCGACTAGCAATGGCATTACATCCAGTGTGCTGGGCGAATTTGAGCACCGCACGCTGGCCGTAAGGGCGAGCAGAGATGGCAATTACATCCTCAGGGTTCTCCACAGCAACAATCACACGGGCAGCAAGCATGAGCTTCTCCCATGTCTTGCCTACGTTAATGACGTGAATGCCATCATTACGACGGCGCCAGATATAGTCCGCCATCTTAGAGTCAGCATTACGCGTTCCGATGTGCACCTGAGCGGCCAGCATCATCTTGATGTCTTCCTCACGTTGGGTCGCCATTGCTGACATGCGATCGATTCTTGTCCTTTTCAAAGAGCGATGAGTTGTGTCGCTGGACTACCAACCAAACACTCAATCGGAAATAAACGGGCGTGAGTTCAGCTTGGTGTGGTGAACACATCTTTGGATCACGCTTGGAAAATTGCATGTAAGAGTGTTAAAACGTACCCAGGTTGGCGCACATTTATTCATTATACGTATCCTGCGTGTGGTTATAGGTAAATTTATGCAGCTGAGATATTCTAAAGCAGGCCGCGAAAAGGTACTGACGCACGTAGAGTTATCGCCTGTGATAGTTACTTTTGTTAAAAACAATCTATGTCGGATCGTAGGCAAGTAAGTGACTGTTCTCCCTCTTATAATAATGAATTGAAAACGTTCATTCACTGTTTCTGTAGTGTGTTTGCATTACTTTATTGTCTTCCATTAAATACATGGCAAAGCGTGCATATGTTTCTGTAATGTCACACTGATTATCAGCGACAAATCGCCGACTCAGCAGGAGAATCACGCGCAACGTATACTATATACTAAACATGATATAGTGATATAGAATCACGGGCAACGTATACTATATACTAAACTATCTAAAGAGAGAAAAAGCTAAAGAAAGAACAAGACGGGAATGACAGCAGTCTTTCCGGACATTAAGTACCTTGCTTGGTAGTAAGGACCCTCTACGCTTCCGTGCGAGGGGAACATGAAAGAACATGTAACGGGGTTACATGAGAGTGACCCGTCACTCTCCCAAGGGAGCTGTGGTGTG
>NW_020189861.1:746230-746349 GCF_900000015.1 Plasmopara halstedii
TAGCTATTATGCCGTCTTCATCAATCCTTGCACGCTTTGATGATGGTGGTCCTTCGCTTTAATCCAAACTTTCATCGGCATCTGATCCGTTCTCCAACAACAACATTGGTTCACGTGTA
>NW_020189861.1:746359-746974 GCF_900000015.1 Plasmopara halstedii
ACAAGGAATGGTACTTCTCCAGAAGTCTGGATGACAGAATCGAGCGATTTGATGTCACGATGGATATCGTGAACGACATTCCTACGCGAGAATCGGTGAAGATGATTGCAGAGAAGATCTACTCCATGCTGTCAGATGATGATGAGCCAGCCGTGGCCTCCAACGAGGCTATCCTATGACGTTGGGTCGGCATAGTCAAGTCATCTCTGCGCTCCCTTTTTAAGGATCGTTTGATGCGTACGCTTAACTCAGTATGCTGGAGCCAGGAAGCAGCAACAAGATGCGAAGGTGGCAGGGTACTATTATTAAGAGATCAGAAAAAGATAACCACAATCTAGTATTACAAAAATTAGTATGCATTGAATTCGCTAGTTGTAGGACCTCCAATTTTATTTTTTATCCTGACAAATCTAAAGTTAATAGTATATAAAGATGGCATACTCAATATGTTACATGTAATAATCTTATGGAAACAATGTTTGAGGTTTATGTCATTTGAAGAGTGAACGCTGATGAATTAGCTATATGGTCTCAAGAAATAGTATTTTTTTATATGATTGTGCGGGACTGCTACCCGCAAACTTTGTGCATTTTTTTCTTACAACTGTCTTTTCC
>NW_020189861.1:746984-749260 GCF_900000015.1 Plasmopara halstedii
TTATGGGCTTTACAAAGCCATGAAAGATCCTGGCCGATTCCGGTTTGTCGGGCAATTATGCTCGACGACGATCGAAGGAAGTCAGCTATATGGTGAAGTGCTGAAAGCGCGGTTGAGTGGCACCATCACTGTTCGCATAGCGATGGGGACTTGTGTCACTGTGCCGAGGGTCTCTGTGGATCTCGGTGTCAAGTTTCTTGAAATTGATAGCGTGGAACGCTGCTTAGTCTTAGACTTGGATGCACGGTATGTCATGGTTGAAACACCTCGAGCTATGGATTGATTGGAGGTCGAAGACCCTGAAGGCTACGCCCATGTTTCATGGTGAAGCTTTGGTAAGTCATAAACCTTCCTCTGCTAAGAAGTTGAAGCGCTATCAGTGCGGGCATTGGACCGGAAGGTCAATGTGCTGGATATCGGAGTATCCGAGTTTTCGAACACCAAAGGTGTTTTGGACAGGAGCCCCGGGCGTGGCGCGCGGGCTGATCGTGGAGTGGCACGTAAACCACTGAGCACTACTCACGTTTCGAAGCAGTTGTTGCATGCGAAGAGTGGCATGGTCGGACGTGGTCCAAGGCATCCTACCCAAGACCCTTGTTATGCGCGTGGAGCGGCACGTTATCCATTACACGAAGATTGCGGAAATAGCAGCTCTTCGTCGGATGTTGTTAATAACATAAAGGCTCAAATGGAGCAGGGAGTGTGAACACTGGACGACGCCGAGTGCGTGTTCCCTCTGATCTCGATGAGACGTAAAACCGCAGTATAGAGAAGACGGCGAAGCCGTTTGTTATCCGCAAGACGTAGGGAGTCGACCCAGACCCAGGGTTTGTCTACCGCAGACTATAGCACACAGCTATATACCTTTGTCAGCAGTATGACGAAAGAGGAAGACGGCAACGTCACCATTGAGGCTTTTCCCCCAGTAAATGCTCTTCTTGAGCTGGACGAGATGTCCTTCGAAGAGTTTGGCGGTGCCTTGATGGCAGGCAATCTAGCCGAGGTGGTCATTATAGGACCGAACGAGAAAATTAACTCGTCGTCCCTTCTGGATGAAGCTGTCTTGGAGGGCTCATAGAGGGTGGTGAACACACGAAGTAATCATCGATCCCGAAGGATCTTTCAGGTTCGTATTATCATCTTGTAAAGGATTTTCACGACGTCGTCTCCAGAGAACCACTGTCGGTTCTACCTCCGGACCGGGGTGTGCGTCATGAGATTGACCTGGTTCCGGGAGCCAAATACTGCGGAATACGCCAATGACTCTGTCCAAGGAGCAGTGTGACTTCATTGATGCCCTTTTCCGTGCGAAGTACGAGGCAGAAATGGTGCATGAGAGTAAGGCTCCCCGTTCGACATCCACGTTTTGCGTCCGAAAGCCGAACGGCAAGTCGCGTATCGTATAATAAGCTAAACGCTGCCATCATTCTGGCACAGACGCCGATTCCTAGAAAGGATGTTCATCAGAACAATACGGTTGGCTGTACAAAGTACAGCGCACCCAACTTGGTGGATATGGTTATTACCAATTGCTAATGAGAGCGAGTGATATTCCGCTGACAGTGGTGAGTGCTACGGACAGGAAGCTCTGGGAGTTGCTGGTGATGCCCCAAGGGCTGTCAAATGCACCATCAACATTTAATCGTCTTGTGTTCAGGCCCCATCGGGCGTATGCACTTTGACGAGATCTTCATCCACAGTTGTGCAGGGCACGAGAGTACAGATGAGGAAAACCACATCGTCTATTTGAGAGCGGTGCTCGAGTGAATGAACACGAATAAGATTTCTCTTTTAGGGTGCTTCGTTGGGAAGCGTGGCCATCGAGCTGATCCCGCTAAGGTCAAGGCCATTATGGACTGGCCGGTTCCAAAGAACTAAAAAGACTTGCGCAAGTGGCTTGACCTTGCCAGCTACTTGCACCAGTATAGCGCGAATTATGCGGAAATAGCGTAACCATTGTCTTATCTCCTTGGTAAGGATACAGAATGGTGCCGGGACACTCAAACACATCGGGAGACTTTTGACAGGGTCAAAGACAGCCTTACCCTTGCACCGTTTCTGGCGTTGTCAGACCCCGATAGTACGTTTAGTGTCGTCTGTGACGCTTCGGACGTTGCCATCGGCTGTGCACTGCTGCAAACAGACGCCGAGGGGCGAGATCGGTCAAATCTCGTCAGTTTAAGGCTGCGAAGATGAACTACCAAGTCCACGACAAGGAATTACCTGCGATGAAGTATGCACTTGTCAAGTTCAGGGTGCACCTGCTTGGCTCAAAG
>NW_020189861.1:749270-750527 GCF_900000015.1 Plasmopara halstedii
AACAAATTGGCGAGGTTGTCCTGGTGCTTGAACAATGTTTTCTCCGGCTGGAGGAACATTCGAGGTGTCGTTTCCTGACTGGTCGACAATCATCGGTTCCAGTTCGGAATTTTGGTTCGGTCGTGGTTGCGTTGAAATTTTTTCGTCATCATCGAGTCGTAGACGTTGGGTCAATTGTTTTTGAATTTCTTGGAATACTGCTAAGCGAGAATATTCCACTAGGTT
Organism: Plasmopara halstedii; assembly: GCF_900000015.1. Taxonomy (NCBI): domain Eukaryota; phylum Oomycota; class Peronosporomycetes; order Peronosporales; family Peronosporaceae; genus Plasmopara; species Plasmopara halstedii. The sequence goes on from NW_020189861.1 coordinate 749,496, forward strand.
CGACTCGATGTTCCAAACGCGAAAGCCTTTGACCTCGTCCAAAAGACCCAGGAACATGCATCGAAATGCCTTCTTGTCGAGCTTGGTTCGTTTTTTTCTGTCGACGTGTGCAAATCCTTGAGCATCGAAAACACGCATGTTGGAGAGATCGGGGTCTCTTCCGAAACATTTTTCGAATGGTGTTGATTTTGGGTGAGCGGCACACGGAATTCGGTCAGTGACGTAAACTGCCGTGTTGAATGCTTCAGCCCACCACTTCTTGTCCACTTGCATGTAGTTGAGCATTGACCTTGCGCGTTCAGTCAACTTGCGGTTCATCCGTTCCGCAAGCCCGTTTTGTTGGGGTGAATATGGGACCGTGGCTTGATGGACGATGCCGGCTTTGCGGCAGATGTCGTTAAATTTCTTGTTGATGTATTCGCCGCCGTTGTCGGTTAGAATACACTTGATCCTTGCATTGAGTTGGTTCTCCATCATTGGCTTGTAGTCGATAAATCGGTTGACAACTTCGTACTTGTAGGTGATAAAATATGCCACCACGTATCTTAAAATCGTCGATGAATGTTACGACGAATCTTGCACCTCCTAGCGATGTGGTCTCCATTGGACCCATCACGTCACTGTGGACGACTTGTAGTTGCTGTTTGGTCTTGATTTTTCCTTGTTCCAATTTAGGAAATTGCTCGACTGTGGACTTCCCAGTCACACATCCTTCGCGAAATTCGTCGTGTTCGACATTATCTTCAGGTAGATCTTTCATCTTGAAGCCGTTTACTTGATTTCCGATGGACTTCATCGTCTTCATCGGCAAATGTCCCAACCGGGCATTCCAAATACTTGAACTGACTGGTTTCGAAATCAGACCAGTATCTTTGCGGATGTTTGCTGATTCTGCTGGAATACATTACAGGATGAACAACTTACCCATTTGGGGTACCTTGGTTATAATTTCTTCGCCGTTCTTGATCGTGCATCAGTTGGTGTTGAACGTGACGTTGAGCCCTTTCTCCGATAAAGCTGAAATCGAGAGAA
>NW_020189861.1:750537-750655 GCF_900000015.1 Plasmopara halstedii
GAGTGGCACGTTATCCTCTCGACAAAAACCGCGGAAAAAACAGCTCTTCATCGAATATTATTAATAACATCAAGGCTCCGATGGAGCAGGGAGTGTGTACACTGGACGACGCTGAGTG
>NW_020189861.1:750665-750841 GCF_900000015.1 Plasmopara halstedii
TATGTAAACGGTCTTCTTAATCCTCGCGTTCCGCTGACGCCGCCATTCCATGGCTCAGGGCTTTGTGGGGAGGGGATAGCCGAACGGCTAGCTGATGTCAGCCCCCTCACTGTCCGTCAGAAGGCCGATGACTTCCTGTCTAACAGACTGAGTGTCTTACGACACGTTCGCGATGC
>NW_020189861.1:750851-751414 GCF_900000015.1 Plasmopara halstedii
ACCGATTCCTGGAAACGATGTTCTCCAGAACAATATTGTTGGCTGTACAAAGTACAGCGCTTTCGACTTGGTCGATGTTGACTACCAATTGCTCACGAGAGCGAGTGATATCCCGCTGACAGCGGTGAGCACTCCAAGCGGGATGCTCGGTGAGTTGCTAGTGATGCCTCAAGGGCTGTCAAATACACCAGCAACATTTAGATTGTCTTGTGACGCATGTGTTCAGGCCCCACCGGGTGTATGCACAAACATATCTTGACGACATCTTCGTCCACAGTCGTGCGGGGCACAGGAGGACAGATGTGGAAAACCACAACTACACGTTTGAGAGCGCTACTCGAGTGTATGTGCACGAATAAGAGTATGCTAATAACGATAGGTGCATCGTCGGCGCGGAAGAAATTCCCTTTTTAGGGTGCTTCATTGGGAAGTGTGGCGTTCGAGCAGACCCTGCTAAGGTCAAGGCCATGTGGACTGGCCGGTCTTAAAGAATCGAAAGGACTTGCGATGGTTTGGTCTCGCCAACTACTTGCACAAGTATAGCGCAAATTATACGGAAATGG
>NW_020189861.1:751424-753904 GCF_900000015.1 Plasmopara halstedii
CTGGAGGCTGCTCGCACGGTGACTCCCATGGTTAAACCTAGCCGTTCGTGAGGAATACGGCTTTCGCCCGGCAAATTCCACCACAGAAACGAAGATTGCAATCACTTGATCGTTGGACGTCTACGTGGTCGGGCTCCCGCACGCTCCACAAGCTAAGCTTGTCCAACAAAAGGCTCTCCGAGCTCGCTTATTGGTACTTCAAGAAACCCCAATGAATAGGTACCGCGTTCGACTTTGAAATCAAACAGGAGGCGCTCCTATACCCGCGATGCGGACAATTCCTGCAGTGCTTGCCATTGGCGAATAATGCAGATGACAAAGAGATCTATGAGCGAAGGGTGCAGCGGTACCGGAAACTTTCCTCACTGTCCAGCATACTGCGGAGTCACAAGGATGTAGACGTGTGCGACGAACGCGATCTTCGATTTTTATTTGCCGAACTCAAGGCGCAATGCCGACTTCTGACGTCTTGTCACCCTGCTACATATGGAGTTATCCATTACCCTCTCGCAAGCTCTAAGGTCTCTCACACGGGTGAGATTGCTACCACAGCAGCTCAGGACCCTACGGCATTCCTGGCTACTGCTGAGAAGCGCGGGGCGTACGACGACGCGGATCATCACGATTTTTTCGACCATAAGCGTCCACGACGTCTGGATAGTCTTGCCAAAGTGACACGTCAAACTCCCACGAGTTCTTAGAGTCGTGGTATCCCCCCACTTCACAATATACTGGGTTTGGCCCTGTCGACGACGTCGACCCACAAGACGTTCTACGTGATAGTGAACACCACCTTTCTCGTCGCGAAGAGACGGCGGCGGAGATGACGACTCGGTCGATCGCCATCCGGTGACTCTTGATGCTCTTCGAGCTTTGGAGGATAAAGTCCATCGTCATCGGCATTCCGCCGAGTATTTTACTGAGGCCGCGTAACGCTGTGCGGAAACATTGAGAGCTTAGATCACTTTGTGAACCGACTGCATCACGTTGGGGAATATTGAGCTCCGTTCGAGCGGCTCCTAGCCGTCGAGCAGACAAATGCGTGACTTCGTGCGACGGTAGAGCGCCTGGCGCTGTTGGAACGGAAATCGGTGCACTCCGTTATCAAAAACAGTTGCTGGTCCAGCTATGGGTGGTTGAGCGTCTGTGGGCGCCGCTCCGGCGCTAACGCTCCCATATTCACTTGCGCCGGATCCAGATACGGCTTGAGCAAGCCCGCATAGAATATTGGGTAAGCGCATCCGTTTAGAAGGTTTGGCGTATACGTAAGGCTCCGCTTGGCCACGATCATTAAAGGTCCAATAAACCGTGGACGGAGCTTCGTCTACAAGACAGCAGAAATTGCATATGTAGGAAGATTTTTAGCATTTGATAAAACCAGGTTTACGACCTCAAAGTTTTCATCATTTCTTCTGCTTCCGTTTACATATTCTTGATACATGCCCTGGATTTCGGCCATCGCACCGCGAACATGTCGTAAGACACTCAGTCTGGTAGACCGGAAGTCATTGAATTCTTTCCGAACAGTGAAAGGGCTGACATCAACTAGCCGCCCGGCTGTTCCTCCCCCACCAACCATGAGTCGTGGGATGGCGGCGTCATCGGGACGTGAGAATGAACAAGCCCGTTCACGTAGAACGGCGTGTAGCCGTTAAACACATGCACGGCATTGTTCAAAGCGAATCCTACAAGTGGCAGCAAGGTACTCCAGCGCTTCGGCGTCTCAGCGCAGACACTGCGAAAGACGACTTCAACGACGTGATCCATGCGCTCAGCTTGACCATTGGTCTGCGGATGGTCCGCTGCTGATATATCAACTTGGTGCACAGCACCTCATAGATCGCCGACCAAACTGTCCAGCGAAGCGTAGGTCTCCGTCAGAGACGATTGGCTCCGGGAGCGCATGTTGGCGAAAGACACGCTCCACAAACAGCGTCGCTGTACCGACACCGTTGATGAAGATCACGACACCTGTGTTGCCCGCCAAGTCCTTTGTACAAAGTTCATAAACGTGGACTGTCGTGCAAAAAGCTGGCGAGGCCAAGCCACTTGCGCAAGTCCTTTTGGTTCTTTGGAATCGGCCAGCTCACTGTTGCCTAGACCTTAGCGGGATCCGCTCTAAGGCCACTTTACCGATTAAGCGGTGCTCGAGTGCATGCGCATGATACAGCCTAATCGTGCGCATGCACTCAAGCACCGCTGTCAAATGGACGATGTGTTTGCTTCATCCGTCCTCCCGTGCTTTGAACGACTGTTACGAAGATGTCGTCGAAGTTCATCTGTGCATGCACCCGGTTGGACCTGAACAACTGCGCCACAAGACGATTAAATGTTGCTGGTGCATCTGACGGCCCTTGAGGCATCACCAGTCACTCCGAGAGCATCCCGCTCGTGGTAGTCATCGCTGTCAGCGTAATATCACTCGCTCTCATGAGCAATTGGTAATACCCATCGACCAATTCGAGTGCACTGTACTTCGT
>NW_020189861.1:753914-755073 GCF_900000015.1 Plasmopara halstedii
TAATAGTGGTGACTCACAGGTTGTGCGTTTTCTCACGACCGAGATGACCACTGAGTGGCGTGTCGTGTGCCTCATAGAGGATGCGTTATTTTAAATCCTCATCATGAGGAACCACAATTTGTGGTGTATTCGTTGAATCGGAGCTATAGTATAGCAACCCGTTATTCAACGAATATCGGTGCAATCGTGCACGCAGTCTTGATGACAATTTCTTGTCTGAATTTCCAAACTCCTTGCTCCCGAGATCCCGTAGCAACGCTACATACATCCCATCACTCGCATACGCGGTGCGGATCAAAGCCGTCACAGACGACGTTACAGTTGTAACATGAGCAAGCTCATAGTCTGATCTGCATGGCAACGCGTCAGCCAAAGCATTCTGCTTTCCCGGCTTATACTTCACCTCGTAGTGATATTCCCCAAAGAAGGATAGCCATCCAGCCATCCTCCGCGAGAGGTGGGGTGACTGAGTCGCAGTGCGTAATGACGCATGATCTGTGTAGATCACAAGCGGCTTGGAGCCGAGCAGGTGAACCCTGAACTTGACAAGTGCATTCTTCATCGCAAATATCTTCTTGTCATGAACTGGGTAGTTCTTCTCTGCAGCTTTGATCTGTCGAGAACCGAAAGCGGTCAATCGATCTCGCCCCTCGACGTCTGCTTGCAGCAGTGCACAGCTGATGGCAAAGTCCGAAGCGTCACAGACGGCGCTGAAAGGACGATCGGGATCTGGCAGTGTCAGTATTGGTGCATGCAGGAGGCTGTCTTTGCCCCGTCAGAAGCCTCATGTTGTTCGGTGTTCCAGCACCATTCCGCATCCTTTTCAGGAGGTTGGATAATAGCCACGCCATTTCTGCGTAATTTACGCTGTACTTGTGCAAGCAGTTGGCGAGGCCAAATTACTTACGCAAGTCCTTCTTGTTCTTTGGAACTGGCCAATCTACAATGACCTTGACCTTAGCGGGATTCGCTCAAAGGCCACGCTTCCCAATAAAGCACCCTAAAACAGAAGCTTTTCTGTGCCGAAGATGGACTTGTCTTTATTGGCGTACAGTTTGTTAGTGCGCATGCACTCGAGCATTGTCCTTAAAGGGATGTGGTTCTCCTCATCCGTCCTCCCGTGCTCCGCACGACTGCGAACGAAAATGTCGTCAAAGTA
>NW_020189861.1:755083-755255 GCF_900000015.1 Plasmopara halstedii
AGCACCACCGCCACATGAGCCATCTTGTTCAACCGGTCGACGAATACCACGACACCCATGTTGCCCGCCGAATCTTTCGGCAGGCCAAACACAAAGTCCAAAATCATGGATTTTCAGCACCCAGTGGGTACTGGTAAGCTGGCCAGCGGCGCAGCCGCATTTGGAGAGGGTT
>NW_020189861.1:755265-755635 GCF_900000015.1 Plasmopara halstedii
GCACTGGACCGGTACGGTCAACGTGCTGGAGATCGGAGTATCCGATTTGTCGAAATACCGAAAAAATGTGGATCGGACAGAAGTCCCGAGCATGGCTCGCGGGCTAACGTGGAGTGACACTCAAGTATCGGAGATGTCGCTGCATGCCATGCGTGACATGGTCGGCCAAGGGCCTAGGCATCGAGGTCGAGTCCCCAGTGATGCGCGAGATGCAGCACGTAATTTACTAAAGACTGCTCATGTTTCGAAGCAGTCACTACATGACACGAGTGGCATGGTCGAACGAGGTCCGAAGCATCTTGGGCAAGGCCATTCAGATGCGCGTGAAGTGGCATGTTATCCACTGGACGAAAACTGCGGAGCTAGCAGC
>NW_020189861.1:755645-755863 GCF_900000015.1 Plasmopara halstedii
GCTTCCGATCCATCAAAAAAAGAAAACTTAGCTTCAACAGCTTATTCAATCCGATGCTGCACGCTTCTCAATTTCCAGCGTACCTCGACGTCACACCAGCGTTTTGCAACCTCAATCTTTTTCAGCCAAAAGTGTCAATATTGGCGCCTCAGGACGATTTATTGCGAGCACTCAACAAGTTTTTAAAGGAGAACTACTAGCAAAGACATCCCTTGATT